>NW_027467476.1:0-170000 GCF_046742065.1 Oratosquilla oratoria | reverse complement strand
CAGCTG
Organism: Oratosquilla oratoria; assembly: GCF_046742065.1. Lineage (NCBI taxonomy): Eukaryota > Metazoa > Arthropoda > Malacostraca > Stomatopoda > Squillidae > Oratosquilla > Oratosquilla oratoria. The sequence continues at coordinate 169,994 of NW_027467476.1, read as the reverse complement.
GCACTGCAGACTTGCACCAAGCAGCTACAAAGGACATTGACAAGAACGTAAGGAGATGTGCCACTGAATTGGGGGACACTGAACTGCTGGCCAAGCTGTCTGCAGGAGACATGGTTGCCATCGACGCAAAATACCATCGCAACTGTCTCCGTGCATTATATAACAAAATCCGACCAGCCGCACTCAAGGACGATGATGCGGATTGTCTGCATGGCATAGCCTTTGCTGAGTTGGTGGCATTCATGGAGGACATGCATGCAGATGAGGACAATGCCCCTGTATTTAAACTCTCAGACATAGGTAACCTCTACAAGGTGAGACTTGAGCAGCTGGGTGTCCCGGTAACCAACAGAATACACACAACCAGACTGAAGGACAGACTTCTGTGCTTCCTGATCTGAGAGCCCATTCTCAGGGCCGAGACACACTACTGATGTTTGAGAAACATATAGGTTCCGCCCTGATGAAGGCCTGTGATCATGACAGTGATGCCATGCACCTAGTAAGAGCAGCACAAGTAATCCGTAGGGAAATGTTTCACACCAGGTTTACATTTGACGGTTCATTCAAAGCTGATTGCCGGAAAGATTCTGTGACACCATCCCTCCTTGCTCTGTTGAACATGATCCTCGATGGGGCGAACATCAAGCACCAGACTCAGTTGTTCAACATAAGTAACACACCTGCTGCTCTTACAATAGCGCAGCTACTGGTGTTCAACAGTGTTAAGCATACACACAGTGTGGAGCCAACCTCAGTGCGCCACAGCCGCGAGAGAGAAACCCCATTCCCACTCTACGTGGCCCTCAAGATTCACGCTGTGACCAGGAGCAGAGGTCTGATTGACACACTGTTCAGCCTAGGGATGTGTGTGTCATATGATAGATTACTACAGCTCACAACAGACAGGGCAGGGCCAGAAATAGCCAGGATCACGACAGAGTTTGAAGAGATGGCGGTAAGAGGACATAGCGGTGCTCACGACAGTGGGCATCTTCATCATGACCAGAAACCTGGAGTGCAAGCAGCCTATATGAAGGATGTCAGAGCACTTATAGCAGTGTTTCAAGATATGGGGAATCCCTTCCTAGAGAACACTCAAGATCTACTGGTCCTTGACACGAGAGACATCATGGAAACCCCAGTGGCAGAAACTGTGAGGAAGATTGAGTCGCTTGGTGAGGAGCAATACACAAAGTTTGTTCAAGAAAGACTGGAACTATGCACGAAGCCAGTTACAGACAGACTGCCCCAGAACAAGTTGCCACTCTTCAGTCGGCCACATACCAAGACGCAGTCAAAGCAGCAGATGCAACTGGCCGCAGTGAAGAGTGACTGTAGTCTCTTCTTGTGGCTGTATATTGCATGTCAATCACGTGATGGCGATCTTGACCAGTTCTTCTGCCACGAGAACCAGGCAGCCCCACCTGCATTATCAACAGGAGGAAAAATGCGCCCTGCAGTCAAAGCAGATCTACTACACTGCCTGAAACCAGACCAACCAGAAATCACAAGCGCACTTGGGGTTGATGCCACAATCCTTGACGGAGCAGCTATTGTTCAAATGCTCAATCCTGTAGCGGCCAAGACCTTTCAAGAGTATGGGAACATAGTCTTTGCACCTTACATCTCCACTCAACTAGGAAAGGTCCACAGACTGGACCTCGTCTGGGATGTATATCTACCTGACAGCCTGAAAGGCACGACCAGAGAGAAGAGGGGCAAGGGCGTCAGGAAAAGAGTGGCTCCCTCTACCATCATGCCTAAGGACTGGAAGCCCTTCCTTCGTGTTGATCAAAACAAGACTGAGCTCTTTGGTTTCCTGTCACGAGAGGTCATTCGTCTTCCAATAGCTGATGGCAAGGATATGTATGCAACATGTGGAACTGAAGTCCTATGCTCTCCTGCCGAGTCCAACTTGACCAGCCTCGCACCATGTTTACACAAGGAGGCGGACACTCACATGCTGCTACATGTGGCAGATGCTGTGCAGAAGGGAATGAGGAAGGTGGCCATAAGCACTGTGGATACTGATGTTGTGGTACTGGCTGTGGCTTCTTTCAACAACATCAATCTTGACGAGCTGTGGATAGCTCTTGGTACTGGATCCAGCTTCCGGTACATAGCTGTTCACGAACTGGATGCCTCCATGAACCCAAGACAATGTGCTACTCTCCCCATCTTCCATGCCCTCACAGGGTGTGACACTGTGTCTTCATTCGCTGGCAGAGGGAAGAAGACTGCCTGGGAGATTTGGAAAGTATTCCCAGAGGTGTCTGATGCCTTTGAAGAACTCTTACGCATGCCAAGTGATGTCAGTGACGAGTCAATGTCACTGCTGGAGCGCTTCATAGTGCTGATGTATGACCGCACCAGTGACATCATGAAAGTCAACGATTCTAGGAAAGAGCTCTTCGCACACAAGTCTAGGGCTCTAGAAAACATTCCCCCAACGCAGGCAGCACTCCACCAGCACATCAAGCGTGCATCTCTCCAGGGCAACCGCTGGAACCAAACTCTGGTCCTGAATCCTGAGTTACCAAGCCCATCTGACTGGGATTGGAAAAATGAGGACTCTGGGTGGCAGCCTCTTTGGACGACACTTCCAGAGGCATCAAAATCTTGGCACGAACTGATCCACTGCGGCTGCAAGAAGGGATGTACCGGCCGCTGCAAGTGCACCAAGGCTGCACTCAAGTGCACTGCATTATATGCATGTTCGGGAGACTGTTAGTTCAGTGTGTACTATACATGTGTCTGAGGTCACTACCATCACTGTACTTTAAGTTTATATATAGCTTTTGTGCAATGCGCATTGAAAATTAAATTTACACAGATTATCTTACAGCACGATGTCATGCAGGCTGTTCTGAACACCACAATAACCTAAATGTATATTTCAATACATTTGTTTTCTGAGGTCATTGATTTCATTTTATGTCCAGAAAAAAAATTGTATTAGTACCAGCCACCACAAAAGTTATGATTTTTTAAACTTTGAATCCTTACGGTTTTTTTGTTTAAAGAGTGGGAACAAAACAGATTGTACCATTGGATTCAGCGTGGAATTTGCTATAAAGGTATGGAGAGCAATTTGCTAATTTTGAATATTTTGTATTCTTTATTTATGATAAACTAGAAAAATCCTTAATTTTCCAGATTTTTTTTATAAAATTCAAAAAAACAAATTCGAGAACAAACTCTCTATACTATTATAGCGAATTCGACGCTGAATCCAATGGTGCAATCGGTTTTGTTCCCACTCTTCAAACAAAAAAGCCGTAGGGATTTGAATAGTGTGTCATTCAGTCATGAAGTCAGATTTGACCTCTGCGGACCGCGGAGGTCATTGACCTCTCACGGTCCTCAGAGGTCAAATCTGACTTACCTCCCGATCTTAAAATGAACTTTATGGTATCTACTAACACTGGTAGAAATTTCATGCTTTAGTCATAATTTGCACAATTTGTTAGGATATGAAAGATTATCCGCTACACTATAAGGAGGGTTATAAGTGTAAAGATATGGCTAGGAGGCAGTTAGAACCGTAGAAGTACGATTTGATATCTTCCTTGGCCGACCAGAGCGATGCTTTGGAGTACGAATGATGTCACTTCCTTCGTCTCGAAATTTCTTGGTCCACTTTTTCACTTGACGCACTCCAATTCCCACACGAGTAGCAATATCTTTACACTTATAACCCTCCTTATAGAGGGTTATGATTGTAACAACTGTGTCTCTTTCTAGCTCTTTACCACTTCCCATTACGGAGATACCAAGGCACAAAAACAGAGACCACCGCAAAAAAAAGACTACTCTCCGTGAGAGATGTTTAGGAACTGACTCCATGTGACATCGAGTGCGCCTAAACAGAGTTGCCAAATAGTGTGTATTGTCTCGGCTAAATACGGGTACAAACACAAGCATTGAAAAATAGCGAAAAGTTTGGGTGGAAAGTTGTATTTTTCGCATGTTTTGAGTTTAGGGGAAAGTTGGGGCGCCTATAATTTTGCGCCCAAACTTTTCGCGGCTACTGTATATACACATATATATACACACACATATTAGTGATGTACCGAAGCTTCGGTATCGGTATCGGTAAATATCGGTTTATTTTCAAGCTATCGGTATCGGTATATATCGGTATCGGTAAAATAGAAGGTAACGGTATATCGGTATTGAAAAATAAATACCGATACCGATACCTTGAGAGAAAATTTAAGTTAAATTACTTTCATTCATGAAACAAATAAATAATTATATAAATATATAAAGTAAAGGGTGTCTTTCACGCCATGTGGTTGTGGAATCATTTGCGTCTTATGTAAGAAGAGAAGAGAGCTAGCTGATGGCTATTATCCTATTACCCTTTTCGATCTCATTCTTAATATTTATTTATTGTAATTATTTATTTATATTTAATATTTGAACTTGCATTTTTCAGATAGTCAATATTGTGATAAATTTATTAAATTACAATTAGAATTGCCAGAATTAGCAATAATGCCTAAGTCAAAGCAAAGTGTTATATGGAATCTAGTGACAGTATGCAAAGATGATTCTTCAAAAGTATCCTGTAATTTCTGTAATACAATATTAAGCAGAGGAGGAATAAACAGGCAAACCCAAACAACAACAAATATTAGAAAGCATCTTCAACATAAACATCCTGATGAGTTTGGAAATGCCGAATTGGAGCAGAAAAAAGCAGCTGAATCAAACCCAACACTTGCCTCATTCTTAAATGTTCCACCTACCAAAAAGCTAAAAATTTCAACTTCAACTTCTAGTCAAAGTCAAACAGGCTGTTCAAGTGCAAAACAGGTATCTCAACAGCCAACTCTTGAAGCTACTCTCCAGTACAAAAAGATTTGGGACATCAACAGTGCTCCAGCAAAAGAGGTACACAAATATATTGCTGAAATTATCACAATAGATTGTCAACCTATATCTATTGTAGAAGATCTGGGATTTGCTAGGCTCCTTAATCACTTAAAACCAAACTATAAGATCCCAAGCAGGAAATACATCTCTAACACAACTATCCCAGAGCTTTATGAAAAAGTGCACAATAAAGTACAAGGCATTGTGGGCAATGCGCAAAATATCAGTTTGACGACAGATATATGGACCAGTTTGTCCAATGATTGCTTTATGAGTGTAACTGGGCATACTCTCACCAAAGACTTTGTCAAGGACACCATTGCATTGTCTATTAAACCATTCCCTGAAAAACACTCTGCCAAAAACATTGCAGATTTGATTGATGAAGTAATAGAAAACTTCAAAATACCCTGTCATAAGATACATTTCATATCTCATGATAATGCATCTAATGTAACAAAAGCTGTCAATGATTCACAGTATCTGAGCCTACCTTGTTTCTTGCATACATTGCAGCTTGTTATCAATGATGCAGTTTTTGAACGTGTTGTAATAGATATTATTGGAATGTGCAAGTCTATTGTAACCCATTTCCATCATTCACCTCAAGCTTCTCAGAAACTACTAGAGCTACAAAAAAGACACAATTCCCCTCAACATAAGCTAAAACAAGACGTTGCGACAAGATGGAACAGCAAGTATCACATGCTCAAAAGAATATATGAGCAAAAAGCAGCACTTGTCAATTACTGCATGGATGTACCTGGTCTTCCATCAATTGATGCAAATAAATGGAGCATCATAGGAAAATTACAAGCATTCCTGAAAAGCTTTGATGATATAACTGTTAGGTAAGTACAATTTTTAGTTATTTGATTCACTTTGAAATAGCTATAGGTCTGATAACGTTGTGAATAGGGTTGCAACCTGAAAAAAAAACTTTTTTCGGAAAAAACTTTTTCATGAAAAAAACAGACCTTTAAACATGTTTGTAAACATAAATAGAATAAGAATAAGCCCAAAGTTCAATTAATCAATAGGCTCATTAGCTAACTTTTATTTCAGAAAGTGTAGAATATACTTCTTGAATCTTGAGCAGGTATCAGTCTACTCATTGTCTCATTCTAATGATCATTCATTTATACTTTAAAAAATGCTCAACAAGCAAACCAGTAGGCAATAAATAGCCTTACAAAAAGATGCACAAGATGAGTTGCTATTGCTAAAGCCTAGAAATTAAATAGGGCCTAGTAATAAAATAATATCTTCGCAGTTACCGGTAGAACAAAGTAGTGATCTCATCTAGTTACACATAGGGTATCTTATTCCAAGTTACTATTTTCCAGGTTCATAATATAAGTACAACAAAAAGCATGCCAAGGGTCAAAAGTTTTGACCCTTGGCATGCTTTTTGTAAATTAAAAATAATGATGTAACAGGGGTTTTGACTCAAAACCCCTGTTACATCATTATTTAAAGAAGTAGATATTTCATTTGTTTTCATGATATTTCAGACTTAACAAACTTATTTGTTATTTCATTAACATTTACCTTTATTCTAAACGTCTAAATCATTTTTAATTTACAGATTGAGTTCACGTGAAGCAAATTCTTCAGACATAATTCCCGTTGTTAAAATCATGGAACGCAACATTCAAAAGGCTTCAAATGCTCCAAACTTTTCTGGACTAGGTATGTATAATATTAATATACCGTAAACTGGGGCTACTTTGACACATTTTTCATTTTAAACTCTGCGACGCCAAGCAGCTTCGTTGAAATAATTAATAATTCAATTCATTTTAAACTGCTGGCATATTTCAATGGATTAACCTAAAAGAAATATTAAGCATTTAAATTAAAATTATGATCTATATGAGTACTTTTCTTATCTGAAATGGAGTGCCCCCCAGCTTCGTTCGTATGGCGGCCATCTTGAAAAAACCTACCTGTCAAAGTTACCCCAAAGTTACCCCCATACTGGGGGAAACTTTGACACCCCTAAGAAAGTTGTTTTTTACAGTTGTGGATGAATAAAACAAGCAGTTTATAACACAAAGGCGAACTTGCAGTTATCCTTTTCCTTCTGTGTTATACTTATTTACTTGAACTAAAATTTTCCAAATTAAAAAAAAAATTGTGGGTTCTTACTATTTCAGTTTCCTCCTGAGTATCTTAAACTAGATTGAACTAGAACAAAGTTAAATAGTTGAATAGATCAGGAATTTAGTCTAGTTTCATAATGAATAAAGAAATAAAAATTTGCAACAAAAATATAAAAAAAAAACAAAGCTAACAGTCAACTTAAGAATTCTGAAATAAATAGAAATGTAGACCTATACAAAGTACAAAAAAATTACTTAGATTTTTAAATTTACAGCTACTTTATAGTGCTCATAAATTAAAATTATAATAAAAATTGTTACTGCCATTACAAATTCACAATGTTTTGTTTTTCCCTTAGGATCAACAATAACTGCCTTGCAAAACGCAATGAAAGAGAGGTTCAAGAAATACAAGGAAAATGAGAATCTTATAATTGCAACCTTCTGTGACCCCCGCTATAAAGATATTATTCTAAATGATGATGAAGAGGCTGCTGTGGAACGAATGATAATTTCAGCCTATTTGAAACACAAAGCTAACATAGATGAAGCAGTGGCAGGTACATGTACGTCATCAAGTGAAGAAGAACTAGAAGCAGAAGGCAGTAAGGGAGATGATGGGAGTGGTGAGACTGGTGACATAGACATGACGCACTTCGAGTTTAGCTTCTCTAGTACACTAGATGAAATTCGGAATGAAGAAAGGAGTAAGAAAAAAGAAGAAAAAGGAAAATGTCTCACAAGAAAGAACTCCAGGATGAAGCTTTTGGAAGACACTGTCCGAGTTGAGCTTCTTCAATACAAATCAAGTAGTATGAGTATGAAGGATGATGAAGACCCTGTTAATTGGTGGAAGGCAAACCATTCTAAATATAATGTGTTAGCTACAATAGCTAACAAGTATTTGTCTTCCCCCCCTTCTTCAGTGAAGTGAGTGAAAGAGTTTTTAGCGTTGGGGGGAATGTCTATACACCCCACAGGAACAGACTAAAACCTGAGATGGGGGAAATTTTAATGTTCTGCAATTTTAATTTGAAAGTTTTTCAGTTTAATGTGTAAATCGTTTGAATTTTATTTTTCAGGGTTTTGTTTGCCACTTAATTTTCTACTTTCTATAAATATCATATAGCTATGGATTATGGAATTAAAACTTTGAAAGCCAATAGATTGTTTTTAATTGTTTCCAAATTGGAAAAAATTAATTAGTGATGTGCCAGAACCAAAATTTTTACTGATACCGATACCGATATTTTTTTTTAGCATTTTAAGCATTTTATTTTTTAGCAAAGCTCCTACTTTACTGTCCTTCCCTGCAAATTAAAATCATAAATTTTAAAGAAAAAATTATTTAAAATTGAATTGAATTTGATATATAAAATTAAGAAGTATATATCGGTATCGGTAACCCATTAAATTCCTGTATCGGTATCGGTATTGGTAAAATGCTAAAAAAAATATCGGTATCGGTAAAAATTGGTATGTTTATATACTAAATTTGACATGCTGATTACGAATATGACCTTGGTTTTGCCATAATGTCAATATTTTTTTATAAATGACATATCACACATTTTCATATTTATAGGGTAATTTTTCGGAATTTCTATTCTAAAAAGAACATTTGCCACTTTGTGCATACAGTTTGTGAGTTTGATATGTTTATATAGTAACTTTGACATGCTGATTATGAAGCGAGCACAGCTGCAACACACAGGAACGCGTCAGTGTTGCTTGAACTGTCATAGAGTGAGGTGCGTTGCGTTGAGACGTGCTTACGTTACTTTTTGTGGATCATATGTTCGATTCTCTATTGTTATGTTACTATATTTGTAAATGCTTAGGTATTTCACTGTGTAATCTAGTTAGCAAGTGAATGCTTAATTCCCTTTGCTATAGCACGTGTTTTTGTCTTTTCAGATTGTATAGCTATGGCTACCAAAAGCAGATCTTGCCGTTTGTCTCCAGACTCTTTCTGTTTTGTCTGCGGATATTACATCAGCCCCAAGCAGACCAAACACACGATTGTACAGGGGTCAAAGTGTTTCATTGCTTATGAGGCTTATTTTGACATGCCTATGGGTGATCAGGACAAACCATGGGCACCTCATGTATGCTGTGGAAGTTGTCAGTCAACCTTGGAAGGGTGGTTACGTGGCAGTCGTAAGTGTATGCCATTCGCAATTCCTCGCATTTGGAGAGAACCAACTAACCACCATGATGACTGTTACTTTTGCATTGTCGACATATCTAAGTACAAGAAGGGTAAGGATAGAAGAACTGCTGTTGTATATCCGAACATTCCATCTTCTATTGCTCCCGTGCCACATTGTGAAGATTTACCTATTCCAACTCCTCCTTCCTTATCCGTGATTGCAGAAACTGATGAATCTGAAGATAGCGATAATGATACCTTCAATATAGCAGGATCAAGCAGCTCCCCACATTTTCCTACACAACCCGAACTAGATGACTTAATCAGGGATTTAAGCCTTACCAAGGAAAAAGCAGAGATCTTGACATCTCCTTTAAAGGAGTGGAATTTATTAGACCCTAGTTGCAAGATTTCTGTGTACAGGAAAAGGCATCTAGCTTTTTCCAGTTTCTACAAAGTTTTGGAAGGCAATTTGCTTTGTTACTGCTCTGATGTTGCCAGTCTTTTTGGTGAAATAGGCATTGAGTACAACTCTTCTGAATGGCGTTTATTTATTGACAGCTCCACCACAAGTCTTAAGGCTGTATTGCTTCACAATGGCAACAAACATCCATCAGTTCCGGTAGGACACTCTGTTCACATGAAGGAAGACTATGAAAATGTCAAGATTTTGATAGACATGATCAATTACACACAACACAATTGGGATGTATGTGGAGACTTCAAAATGCTAGCATTCCTGCTTGGACTACAGGGTGGTTATACAAAGTATTCTTGTTTCCTCTGTCTGTGGGACAGCAGAGCAGATGCAGAACACTATCACAGGAGAGATTGGCCTGTCAGAAGTGAATTAACTCCTGGTACACACAATATACTTAACAATGCTCTTGTTCAAAAAGAGAAAATATTGCTTCCTTCACTGCACATAAAGCTTGGGCTTATGAAACAATTCATGAAAGCATTAAGCCCACAAAGTGAAGCCTTTAAACATATCCGTTTAATGTTCCCAAACTTATCTGAGGCCAATGTCAAAGGTGGCATTTTTATTGGGCCACAAATAAGAGAGATGTTGGCATCTGAAGAGTTGGAAAACAAAATGTCAAGTGTTGAAAAAAATGCATGGCAAGCTTTTCGGCTGATAGTAAAAGGGTTTTTGGGCAACAAAAAATGTGAAAACTACAAGGAGCTGGTAGAAAATTTAATTGAATGTTATAGAAAACTTGGCTGCAGAATGTCAGTTAAGCTACACTACTTGCATTCGCACCTGGACTTCTTCAGAGAGAATTTGGGAGACGTGAGTGAAGAGCATGGTGAACGGTTTCATCAGGACATTCTACCTATGGAGAAGCGATATCAGGGAAGATGGAATGAATCTATGATGGGCGACTACATGTGGAGCTTGATTCGAGATGCCCCGACAGTGCACAAAAGAAAAGCACGTTCAAGCATTCACTTTTAGTGTTATTGTGTTTAGACGTAGAAAGTGTGTAAAATACACCTGTCATTCTCATTTTTGGTGATTTTGTTGTATTTGTTCTAATAAATGTAGTACCTATATAACCATATCATTTTTTTTATTTTTGGTCAAACATGATTTTTTTTATACATACATACATACATATACCAAGGCTTTTTCCCCCTTCCAAGGGAGGTAGCCAAAAAGGGAAAGGCACAAAAACACTCCCACCCATCTCATCCCTAAATACACTCCACACCCCTCCCACCCTCCCTCTCATCTGAGCACCTCCTGGATGACGGGTCATCCCTGCACCCTGCCCACCGCCCTGGGTCAGAAGCAGTGTCGCAAGACACAGTACATCCACAGCAAGGCCGCTTCATTTAATCGGCGACCCCCCCCTCTCCGTCCCCCTTTGCATAAGGCGAGGACGGGGAGAAATCCCTTCGGGCTGCGTCAAAAATTTACTCACACATACTACCCCACCCCCGCCCATTCCTCCTCATGCAGTCACAACATCATCCATATACAACCATTCTCCACTCACCTCTGTCTTCCATCCGATTTTTTTTATATATTGGTTCAATTGATGAGATTATAGAAACATGTTTTCTTCATTTATGAGATAACTATTGATGCTAGAACAAAAATGAGGTGATTTTTGTAATCAGCGAAAAAAAAATAAGATAAACAAAACTTTCCTAAAATTTTGTTGCACAGTGAATTATATTATATATATATATATACATATATATATATACATATATACATATTATATACATATATATATTATATACATATATATACATATATATATTATATACATATATATACATATATATATATACATATATACATATTATATACATATATATATTATATACATATATATACATATATATATTATATACATATATATACATATATATATCATATACATATATATATCATATACATATATATACATATATATATATATACAATAAATGCATAAATAATAGAATAGGAGATATTAAATTATCAAAGATAACAGCACTACATGTAGCAACAGATTTTAAAACAACAGGACATCTGTTCACTCGTAGCACCACACGGAGCGCCAGTCCAACCAACCCGCACGATTTCGTGCCACCATGAATAGGAAGTGACCTTCCCTTATACCCTCTTTCTCCTAATATTTTTTGTATTTAATATCAGTTATTCTGTAATGCAAACATTCTTTCTGAAGAAGCATCACTGTGCGAAACTAGTCAAGGAATAAACTCCTGTTTTACTTGTGTGTTTCCCTCTACTCCCCTTACAACCTGTCAGGATGTCTTCACATTCATATATATATATATATATATATATACATACATATATATATATGTATATATATATATATATATACATATATACATATACATATATACATATACATATATACATATACATATATATACATATATACATACATATACATATATATACATATATACATACATATACATATACATATATATATACATATATACATATATATATACATATATACATATATATATACATATATATATATACATATATATACATATATATATATACATATATATACATATATATACATATATATACATACATATATATACATATATATACATATATATACATATATATATATACATATATATATATATATATACATATATATATATACATATATACATATATATATGAATATATATATACATACATGTATACATATATATATAAATATATATATACATACATGTATACATATATATATATATATATATATATATACACACATATATACATATACACATATATTACATATATATATATATATATATATACATATATACATACATATATACACATATATACATATATATATACACATATATACATATATATATATTAGTCACGTATCTGGAATGTTCACGTGTTTCTTTGTATTGGTGGTCGCAAGTAGACGGCCAGCATGCAGTTTTCACTCCCCCTCCCCCCTCTCTATCGCCCAGCTGTGGACCAAGTTTGACACACCCAGTTCGTGAACAATGGTCAAAGCAGCGGCGTCTTTGTTAATCCCTTGCCGCCTTCAGGTCGAGAGTCGTGAACGTTGAGCATCGCGGCACTTCTTGCCAAATTGTTTGAGTACATTTCTTTCATTTTTTTTTCTATGTACCTTTTCTGTTTAGTTTGATGGAATGTAGCCAGCATTCCATCAACATTTGTTGTAACCAATTAACATATGATGGTACGCAAGCCGTAGCCTACCCACAATCTTTGTATCTTTTATATAATTCTGGTCTTTGTATGGCAATAGTTATCAATCGCCGGCCGACTGGCTGGACATGTGTGGGCGCATGTCAAGTTGCCACCTTTGTTTTTTCTTGTAACCCTTTCTACTGTAACTTTTGTGTTAGTATTACGCTTATTACAACATTCTTGTGTGGGTTAGGTTTATATGCTGTTTCCAAGTGGGACAAGGAAAAACACTCCCTATTTGTCCTTTCAGCCTTATAGGTTTATATGCTGTTTCCAAGTGGGACAAGGAAAAACACTCCCTATTTGTCCTTTCGGCCTTATTGACATTCAATGACACCCTCAGGTCAATTGTCGATCCTCTAAAAGGGAAGGTCAACCTTTCTCAGGGCTCTTTCTTCTTAGTTTCGACGGGTCGAGACCGGCAGTTTCTGTCTCCTTGAGGGAGACGACCCCCCCCCCCACCTAAGGCACGAGGTATGTTCAATAAGTAACGAGAAAATGTCAGGAGAGACATTAAATACGATTTGATCTAAATACTATTTAATGGTAAAATACACACACATATATTCTATAAAGTGACTAACTTGCAACTTTCTATATTTGTAGGTCTGAGTGCGCCGGTGAATGTAGTGGAACCAGTCTGATTCGGTTTGCCGATCTGTAAACACTTGTCAAGATGCAGGGAAGCATGGAGCAACGTTACGCCATCAAATTTTGTGTTAAACTTAAGAGAAGGTTTAAGTTAAGCTTGATCCATCAAACACACGCACACACAAATTCTCTTTCCGTTTTCGTCTGGGCGACATAGCCCCTACACCCCTTAGCAACTGACGCAGGAAATACCTGCATGCCGGAATCCCGGCAGCCTCTCTCTCCCTTCCTTCCGTAATTTCTATCTCTTCTTCCCCTCCCCCCCACCTCTCTCCGTGCGGAGGCATTTCACATCTTTCTCGGCGGAAGTAACTGAGAATATCATCGAGGTGTATGTCCTCCCAGTTGTCCCACCGGTAACTGTAGGGTATAATCGATAGCTTGGCCCGACTGGAGAGTTCCCTGCAGGCTAACTGTACACCGTGGCAAGTTTATTCCTGGTTTGTTGATCTGATTGCCTTTGACAGTTGGTGGGATTGGGCTCCACCTTCTGGTCTTTCTAAAGCGGACCCCGTATAGCCTGAGGACACGGTAATCTATTAGAGGTCCCCGTAAGCTCCTCTGAGACTAGTTTGTGGTTTCCCTGCTGTCTCAGGGGACTTACGTGAGCATTCGACATCTGTCTGGCCCATTCAGAAGAGGATCTTCTGTTATGGCCTGAGTCCCCGCAAGGGAACTCTGAACTGATTTTGACCAACCCGTGTGGGTCATCTCACGTACGTGAGACTTGCCATCGGCCCTTCTAGACCAAAATAGGATTGGGAGTCCATCGAAAGAGGGCACATCATGTAGAGTTCAAGGCTGAGGCTTTGGCCGCTGCAACATCGAAGGTCAAGCCAGATGGGACTCGGGAGGAGGTTGCCATACTAGCGCAGGAGACCTCTATACTCCAGCGCGAGGGGGAAGTGCGGCATTTAGGTACCATCCCTCATAGGACCCTGGAATCCATCAAGGGTCAAAGGAAGAAGGCGACTCATCGGGAACACGTGGCGGGTCTCATCAGCGCCCGCCGCATCCGGTGCCCTTCTCCCATGCAGGCGTCTTCCATGATGGAAGCAACTACCACCTCAGCTGACCACGTCTCTCCACCTCCCCCCCCCTCTCCAGCTAGGGAGATATCGGCAACTCAACCGCCAATGGAGACGCAAGCCTCGAATGCTGAGCACGACTTGCTGGCAGCCCTGTTGCATGCAGCCGCCAGGGAACTTGATGCTGCCAAGGTCGACCCAGACCTGCACCTTGATTTGCTTCGCAGAGCCCATTCTGCTCTGGTGAGAGGGTAGGATGCCACCTCGTTACTAGAGGAGCACGCCGTGGCCTTGGTCACGCCGCTGCAGGCAACAGCATCTACATCAAGCTTGCCCCCTCGAGATGGACCGCCAGTCCCGACATCGACGGCGGCCCTCTCCCGGAGGAGGAAACTGGTGCAGTATCGGCGGATCCAGGAGCTTTACAAAGAGATCTGAGGTGGCTCGCTCTATCCTCTCCGGAGGATGGAAAGAGCAACCGAATCCGGTGGATCCTATCTGCCCGGAGAGTAATTGGATGCTATCCCCGATCACAGCTGATATCTTCCATACAATCAGGTCGACCAAGGATTCCGCTCCAGGTCCTGATGGGGTTAAAAAGGAAATCCTCCAGTCCCTTTGCAAAAGATCTCTCTCTGCGATGTATAACCTCTGGCTTGCGGCTGGTTACTGTCCGCGTACCCTAAGATCAGCGCGGGTAACGCTTATCCCAAAAGTGCATGGTGCAAATAGAGTGACCCAGTAGACTTTCGGCTTATCGCGGTGGCCTCCCTGGTGACCCGGACTATGCACAAGATCTTGGACACCCGATTTGGCGGTATGCCGATCCACGATCGCCAGGTAGCCTTTAGGCCTGTTGACGGCTGCCTGACGAACGTGACTCTGCTAACCGGCCTAATCCAGGAGGCCAAAGATGGGATATCCCCCTTATTTATGGCCTTCCTGGACGTGAGGAAGCCCTTCGATACGGTGTCCCGTGACACGATTGTCAGAGCCACGGGACGGTTAGGCGTCCTAGGCCTTCTCAACAAGTATATCCTGTCGACACTCGCTGACGCGCGACTGGATGTGCTTGGTGACGAGGTCACCACAAACTGTGGAGTGAAGCAAGGCGACCCATTGTCTCCACTGCTGTTCAACGCAGTGATAGACGAGGTGGTTGCCCAGTTGAACCCGAGTTCGCGGTGACTGTGACCAGCGCCTTTCCTATCTGGCTTTCACTGACTATCTGATAATATAATCGTCGCACGGACACCTATTGGGCTTAACGTCCAATTGTGAAGTGTCGAAGAAGCCCTTGGTCTCGCGGGACACTCTCTACCCAAGTGTGCATCTTTGGTGCTCGCAGCAGATGGGAAGAGGAAGAGGACCGTGGTGGATAACCGACCGTCCATCTTTGTCGGCCCCACGCCTATGCGGGCCATGAATATCGGGGACACAGATACCTGGGGATCCCCGTCGGAGCCAGTGGCGCCGTCTTGAACAGCTCGGTTGTCATCGACGGACCCATAGGTAATGTGTCGGAAGCCCCCTAAAGCTGCAGCAGAAGCTGTACATACCGAGGGTCCACCTCCTGCCTGGTCTGCTCCAGTCTCGTGCTGGGTAGAATCACTTTGACCCAGCTCGATATTTGGGACCGTAAGATCAGGTTGGCGGTAAGATCCTGGTTACGTCTACCTAGCGACGTAACCCTAGGGTTCTTATAAGCTCTGGTGAACTCTGGAGGTTTGGGATTGCTGTGCCTTAGAATGGCGATCCCGTTATTCAGGGCTAACCGAATCTGTCGACACGATCCGGTAGTCCAAGCCTTGGCGAGGACCAGGTTCTTCACCCAGATGCAACGGCACTTTGATGGGAAAATTAAGTATCGCGGGGTGACCGTCCGCAGCAAGAGTGAGGTGCTGGACTACTGGACGAGCCGCCTCCACGACTTGTTCGATGCCGCTGGTCTTAAGGAAATGGGGTTGGTCCCTGAGGCCCATTCCTAGACCTCAGACGGAACCGTGAGCATCCCTGGCAGCGTGTACATCGACGCTGTGAAACTCCGCGCTAACGCCATGCCAACTCAGGTACTGTTGAGGTCAATTGACCTCAACAATAGTACGGCGGAAACTGGGAGCGGCTAGAGGGGGACGTATCGGACCGGAGAGCATGCGTTGCGATAAGGGGTGCGCAAAATCCGACCGAGACTTTGGGGTACGTCCTGCAGGTGTGCCCTGAAAGCCACGGACCACGCGTTGCTGGCCACTACTTCGTGGTGAGTCGCCTGGAAAAGCTGTTGTCTGACCGCAGTGACATTGACAAAGTACTCGTAAAGCCTGTTCAGCGCCGATGAGGTACAATCTCTACTTAGTAAAATTGAAGCCTTGGAGGATGCTCTAAAGAGCCTTAAAGAGGAGAATAGAGTTCTCCGCTCGAAGGCCCAAAATACGGAGGACAAAACTAGCTATGAGCCTGGAAGGAAAACGGCGAAAAAAAAAGACGTGGGAAAATGGAAGTCCTCACCAGCCCCGCTCAACTGCAAGAACTCGTTTCAAGCACTAGCGAATCTGCAGGAAGAAGAAACAAAGGAAATTCAAGAGAAGGGAAGGGCAGACGCTGGATCCCTGCCCACAGGTAAGATTTTGGTTGTAGGAGACGGTCAAGTGAGGTACTTTAACAGGGTTTTCTGCGATAAAGATAGGAAACATAGGAGGCAGGTATGTTTCCCCGGCGCGGGGATAGATATTAGAGATAGGATTGAAGAGTGTTTAGTAGGGGAAGGAAAGGACCCTGTAGTTTGCTTAAGTGCCGGGGGCAATGATATAGGTAAGTTAGGGAATGATGAATTGTTTGCGCGGTTCCGGGATGCGTTAGACAATATTAGAAATATGGGAGGTGTTCCTGTTGTATGTTGAATCCTTCCGAGGCATAGAATTGGAGGCATGTGGCATTCCAGGGCTATTGCAATGAATTGCAGGCTGGCAAAACATTGTAAGGCCAATGGATGGGCATTTGTCGACAACTGGGACCGCTATTACGGTAGGAATCATCTATATACAAGGGACGGGGTGCACTTGTCGCCCAGAGGATTCTGGCTCCTTGCCGAATCCCTTGAGCGAGTAGGCATCCTACTTTTTTTTTTTTTTTTTTTTTTGGGGGGGGGGTAGATTACGTGGGAGTACGGGGGAAGTATCGGAATATAGTTTAGGCAATAGAAAAAAACTTGGAGAGGGACTGAAAAGAATCACCAAAGCAGGTGATGGGAAGATAAAATTTACTATACAAATAGCAGAAGCATAATTAACAATTGATTTGCTGCAAGGTAAAGCATGCGTAGAGAATTTCGATATTATAGCTATTACTGAATCCTGGATCAACATGGCTGATAAACATTTCATTCAGGAAATCGAAATAGAAGGATATAAGTTCTTTCGCAAGGATAGGGTTGGTAGGAGTGGGGGAGGTGTGGCACTTTTCGTTAAAAACACAATAAACTGCATTATCAACAATTCGATTATGGAAGACGACTGTACGGAATCAATTTGGGTAGAGATTATAGGCAAGAATAAGAAAGTTATTATTGGCGTCTTGTATAGACCTAACCACAGCATTGAACATACTGATCCCCTGATTTATGAAATTCGCAGAGCGTCCCAGTACAAAAACGTTGTGATCATGGGATATTTTAATCATAGAAACATTGACTGGGAAACTTTAATACATCAGGAAACTAAGAAATTCCTAGATATGGTGCAGGATAATTTCCTAAAACAAGTGATTACCGATCGTACGAGGGGAGAAAATACTCTGGACTTACTTTTAACTAATAATGAGCACCTACTGAGTAACGTAAAAGTGGGAGATAGTCTAGGCTCTAGCGATCATCAAGAAATAAGATTTAATATCTTTTGGGAAGAATTAAAAAGTACGAATAACGTCCAAGTACCAGACTTCAGGAGAACAAACTTTGACGATATAAAAACCTATTTGAAATTAAATACTAAATGTTATACGGACGTTTCGAACATTGTCGATGCGGTCCGGTCTCGGTACAAGACCAGAGGTCAGACCATGACTAGGGGTCGGGTCACGGAAGGTAATACGCATCAGGGCTGCGGAGTCGGAGTCGGAGTCGGAGGGAGTCGGAGGTTTTAGCTGGAGTCGGATTTCTAAGAGTACTAGGAATCGGAGTCGGAATTTTTTATCCGACTCCGACTCCCTTAAGTCCAAAAAATTTATTTTTTTAACATGGTTTCCCTGTTTGGTTTTACCAGTTGCACAATTTAGCAGTTTTTGTATGGTTTTGCTTTTATTTTTGGAGGCAATAGTGAGTGTGTGCAGTGTATATGTCCACTAAGTGGTCTCTCCAGATGGAAACAAAAAACAATCCAATAATAAAAAGAAGAAAAATACACAATACTGACAAGCTATCATTGTCAGTCTGGGTATAAGTGTTTGTGGTCATGCATTTGTAGTTGTTTCTTGTAGGGAGAGTGAAACTATGTATATATACTGTATACATACATATATATTTTGTACTATACTGCAATACTTTTACTTCAACATAAATAAACATAAATTCGTGCTGCCACCATGTGACGGCATTGTGTGCTACTAGTACTAACTAATGTAAACCAACAGCTGCTGATTCTGCCTGAAGCAGTGTCTCCCAGTGAATTTTCTTTTCCTTCATTTTCGGTAGTTTTATCACATTTTCCTTTAATAGATATATGCGAGATTATGATAAAGCTACTTCAGAATATGAAAATCATACATTTATCAAAGAAACTTAGTGGTTTGAAATATACGAAATAGAAACAGGCTACTGATCATGGTTACTAGTGAATACAATAGGCCTACAAGTGAAGCAATGAAAAATAGAAATCAGAGTAAAGAAAATCACGAACCATTTTAATCTAATTCAAAACTGATTATGCTATAAAGACAATTGCAAATTAGGCCTAAGTGTACCAGATATTTATTCTTTAACCCATAACATTATTCTATCTATATACAAAAGGCTTTTTCCCATTATCAGGGAGGTAGCCAAGTCAAAAGGCATAAATCCATTCCCACCCATCATCCCTTCCACCCTCACATCTTAGCTCCTCGTGGACGACGGGTCATCCCTGCATCCCGCCCACCACCCTGGGTCAGAAGCAATGCAGGACACAGTACATCCACAGCAAGGCTGCTTCACTTAATTGGCGACCCCTCTCTCTCCGTCCCCTCACATAGAAAACGGAGGACGGGGAGAAGTCCCTTCGGGCTGCGTCAAAGTATCATTCCCACTTCCCAAAACCCCCTATCCCTTCCCTTTCTTTTCATCAAAGTATCATCTATACACAGCCCTTCTCCACTCATCCTTATCTTCTGCCACCTCCCTTCCCTTCTCCACAGACATTCCCCTCTTGCTCAACGCCCCTGTCACCCCATCCATCCATCTCATCCTCAGTCGTCCTCTCAAACTCACTCCCTCCATCTCTGCCTTCCATACCCCTTTCACCAGTCTTCCTTCATTCATTCTGTCCATGTGTCCAAACCATCCTAATAGTCTTTCATCGGCCCTCTCAGTCAACTCCTTTTCCACCCCAGCTCTCCTTCTCACTTCCTCGTTTCTCACTCTATCCAGCCTTGTAACCCTCACCATACTTCTCAGACATTTCATCTCAAACACATTTAAACTCTTCCTCTCTGCCTCTCTCAAATTCCATGTCTCTGCCCCACACAGCACTGTCGGCACAATCACCCCTTTATACAATCTCCTCTTTGCATTAATTCCCAAATGTCTATTTCTCATTACTTTTTTAAATCCCCCAAGGCATCTGTTTGCTTCTCTCAATCTACAGCTTACCTCTACCTCTACTCCCTTTGCAGCCACATATGACCCCAAGTACCTAAAACTATCCACTTCCTCCAGCCTCTCCCCTTTAAGACTTACTTCCAACTCTCCACCATCCTCTCCTCTTGTACACCTCATCACTTTACTTTTACCCACATTCACCTTCAACTTTCTCCTATCACACACCCTCCCAAACTCAGTCACTAACTCTCCTAATGCCTCCTCTGACCCTGCCACAAGTGCAGTGTCATCGGCAAACAACAACTGACTTACCTAACACTTTTCTCCATTTTCCGCAACCTACTCCATTCCCCTGCCCATTTCTCTTGCATTTACCTCCCGTACCACCCCATCCATATACACATTGAACAGCCATGGCGACATGTTACATCCCTGACGTAGTCCCTCTTTTACCTCAAACCATTCACTCTCTCCATTTCTGATTCTAACACAGGCTCTACTACTCTCATAAAAACTCTTGACTGCTCTTAACAGCTTTCCCCCAATACCTGTTTACCCTATCATAAGCCTTTTACATATCCATAAAGGCCCAAAAGACATCCTTACCATTTCCTAAAGCTTTCTCACAAATCTGTCTTATCACAAAAATCTGATCCACACAGCCCCTACCTCTTCTAAACCCACACTGCTCCTTACCAATTACTTCCTCTGGTCCTCTCCTAATTCTCTCAGTTATAACCCTCCCATACGCCTTCCCAACTACACTCAACAAACTGATCCCTCTGAAACTACTACATTCACACTTGTTCCCTTTTCCTTTGAAAAGCGGAACTATACATGCACTCCTCCAGTCCTCTGGTACTCTACCTTCCCTTAGACACACATTAAACAACCTCACTAACCAGTCTACCATTATTTTACCTCCCTTCTTCAGACACTCCGCATGACACCTATCTAACCCAGGTGCCTTACCTGCTCTCATCATTTTAATCGCTACTTCCACCTCATCTTTTCTTATTTTTCCCTCATTTTCCTCACCCATCACTGTCATTTTCTTTGCACCTCCCATTGCTATCACCATTCCCTCCCTATCCTCCTCTACATTCAACAGTTCCCTAAAATATTCTGCCCATCTTCCCCTTATCGCTTCCTCTTCCATTATCATCTTTTCATCTTTGCCTTTTACCTTTTCTTCCCTACTTGAATCAACTTCCCTTCCTTTTTTAATCTCTTAATAATAGTAAAAAGAAAATATTTAGGCCAAATCTTGTACATTGTGTAATGTGACCTTGGTAAAGATAAATATTGATATACAGACGCTCCTCAACTTATGTTTTAGTTACGTTCCGAACGGCCGAACGTAAGTTGAAAATGAACGTAAGTTGTTACTGTACCATACATCCGTAAATTCTATTACTGTATCTTATAAAACACCCCTAAATCATTAATTATACACATAACATTGTAAAATGATAACATTAATTTCAAATAAATTAAATTCAAGCAACACAAATTAAGATAGTGGAGGAAGAGGGGAGGAGGAGGAGGAGGAGGAGGAGGAGGCAAGGCACGTTTGTGCCATATAAACAATGGACGCAGCGTCATGCGCAAGTATCGTTTGAACTACGGAGAGCGCGCTAAACTAAAAAATTCACTCATTTTTTTTTTTTACAATTTTTTTTTTTTAGTCAGTTCAAACGTAAAATCGAAAAAACGTAAAACGAATAAACGTAAATAGAGGAGCGTCTGTACTGGTATACGGAATAGTCTGTAAAACCCTACTATTGATAGTAGCCTATTGAGTGACTACCGGACCTTAAATGTTACCTACAAGATATACAGTCTGCATGATTTGGCTATGTTTCTTTTTGTAGGCATTGGTAAACAATAAGCATTGGATGCAAGAACAATTTAGATTACTTTGCCAAAGTTTCCTACTTTTCCCAGTGATGTAGCCTAGGCCAATTGTAAGGTACTACCTGTTGTATGATAAATGCTGATTATGAGATAGGCTAACCTAGTGAATCATTAGCAGTTTGTATTATTTTTAAAACTTTGATGAAGAGAGTGTATATACAGTATATATATTTATATATATATATATATATATATATATATATATATATATATATATATATTGGTGAAGCGTGGCAGGAGATTCTCTCTGAGACATATTCTGTTAAAAACGACAGCAAAAGAATTATTGATTAGTTTTTTCCGTGAGCTCTCAAGCTTGCGAAAAGTAGATTTTTGGTAGGGGGAAAGGGAGTAAATCAGATTTCCAAAATTCATAGGAAACACAAAAGTTATAATAGACACAAAAGTATAGTACACAATAAACACAATACAAGAAATTAATACAAGAAATACAGCAAAAAACAAAATACAAGCACAACAAAATAGTTATCAAGACGTTTCGCAGATCTTTCTGCATCCTCAGTTGAAGTGAAAAGAAAGGGAAAGGGAGCATATTTTAAATGAAATGGGAAGCACGGGGAGAAGTCACCGTGTTGCAACTGGGGGAAGTCACACGCAGGACCACAAACACTGGGAGAGATCACAAGTTGGCGGAAATGGTACTCGGGGAGGTCACTCCCGGGTTCGGCGCCAATGTGCTTCTCAGTCTTTGGGAACGACGTATGGTAGGAAGTTCTTCCCTTTCGTCCCCATTCCCCGCGAAAGGGAAGAACTTCCTACCATACGTCGTTCCCAAAGACTGAGAAGCAGATTGGCGCCGAACCCGGGAGTGACCTCCCCGAGTACCATTTCCGCCAACTTGTGATCTCTCCCAGTGTTTGTGGTCCTGCGTGTGACTTCCCCCAGTTGCAACACGGTGACTTCTCCCCGTGCTTCCCATTTCATTTAAAATATGCTCCCTTTCCCTTTCTTTTCACTTCAACTGAGGATGCAGAAAGATCTGCGAAACGTCTTGATAACTATTTTGTTGTGCTTGTATTTTGTTTTTTGCTGTATTTCTTGTATTAATTTCTTGTATTGTGTTTATTGTGTACTATACTTTTGTGTCTATTATAACTTTTGTGTTTCCTATGAATTTTGGAAATCTGATTTACTCCCTTTCCCCCTACCAAAAATCTACTTTTCGCAAGCTTGAGAGCTCACGGAAAAAACTAATCAATAATTCTTTTGCTGTCGTTTTTAACAGAATATATATATATATATATATATATATATATATACAGATAAAACCTATTTCTTTTGGTACATGTTGTTTATCAGGTTCTTTAAAAAGATAATAAATAGATAAAAATAAAGAAAATAAAAAATAAAACTAATGAATTAATGAAAAAAATTATTTTTATTTCTATTTTTTTTTATTTTTTTTTATTTTTTTATTGTTTTTTTATTTATTCTTTAAAAAAAAATCCCAAAATAACCTTATAATCCACATTTACCTTTCTTTTTACCATAAATTGTAGGGTCGAATTTGTTTTTCCTAGACCATAGCTGCCTCTATTCATAGGGTAGTCTAGGACTCTAACCTATATTTCTCATAGGCTAATCTAACCAACCATTTCATCACATTAAGATGATATCAGTTTACCCTACTTATATAAAGTACAAACTATTTTTTCTTATTTGCAAATTTCAATTGAGTAGTCTATAAGTTCTATAATTATGAATAAAGCCTATTTTTTTAATGTTTACAAATAAGAAATTTGTATAGATTTTAGCTTTAACCTCGTTATTAACGTAATAATGCTGGTAGATTCAAGGAACATATGAAATATTTTATCATAAGAAATTTTTATAGATTGAATTTTTAACCTAGTTATTAACATAATAATACGGGTGTATTCAAGGTACAGTACATATATTTTGTTATATTCTTGAAAGGTTTGTCTGAATTTTTACCATTACAGTAATTGGCAAGCCAACAATAGCTGTAAAATACTGTCTATAGATGTGCACTGTGAAATAATTTGTTGCTATTGTGCAAATAGAAAGCAGTAGGTCTCATTATTCCAAGTTTAAAAAATCTAAAAAATTTGATACGTTTTGTGTTGAGAAAATTTAATAACCGTCCAGTATAGAATAGTTTTATAGCTAGTTACAGGATATGTACCATTTATAGAAGTTTCCAGAATGTAGTTTGTATTAATATTTCATTCATTCTATACTATGGGAGTTATAGCCAGTGGAATGCAGTTCTATTTTAATAAATACTCAATAAATATAGTTATTAATTCAAATTCCTGAATAATTTGTCAACTGTCAAGTGACAGAGATGATTTTTATCTTTATATAATTTAAACTAGCTACTTTACCTTTGTTGACAGTCTAATTAATTCAAATTATGTTAACATCTAGAACTCCATCATGTACACACGTACATGACAGTGTAGACAATAGTATATATCTACTACGTATGCACTGTGCACGTACGTCTTCATGTATGTAAAAGTCAATGGAAGTGCCCTGAGATAAACTTTGACCAGTCTCAGAGGCCAGATAGGAATGACAGAGCATATGTCACAGCATTTGATGATGACTGAAAAGGGGAGGAACAACAGCAGATATGAACAGTGTGCACAGGGAAAGGTTGTCTCTTTCCTGAACTAATTCCTGGTTTTTATGATAACATGGTGAAATTAATTCTGCAGTAAGTACTAGGTAGGGCCTCCATTAACCTTTCCTCATCATGATTTGTCACATTTTTTCCTAATATTGTGATAGAAGGTTTATGAGATTGGACAAATGAAATAACAGATGATTTTTTTTTGGGGGGAGGGGAGGGGCACAAAGGAAAAAGAAAATATCTAGCTTGAAGTGGCAACTCTGCCATGACAGATCTGAAAGTGCTCATAAGCTGGTAGATGATCATGAGCATAAATAATACCATTATATATTCAATATATATATGTTTATACGAGTAAACGTGCTTGTATGCATGTACATATATAAAGCTGGTTGAGTGTATATGTGAGTATATTTATCATACAAGTGAATGTTTCACATAAAAAATAATATACATGAAAAATATTGATAAAATGCTTGCTGAATAGGTGTGGGAGGCTGGTATATGGATCTGCAGAATAGATTTCCACATAGGGGTCAAGGAGTTAAGGAGTCGGGAGTCGGAGGAATCAAAGGAGTCGGAGTCGGAGTCAGAGGAATCAAAGGAGTCGGAGTCGGACCATATACCATCCGACTCCGCAGCCCTGATACGCATACCTTGGGTCAGGTCACTTGGGAGCGGGGGCTCAGACAGGTCAGCGATTTGGATGAAATGTATAGCAACCTGACTTAATTATTAATGTATAAAATACATTTATCCCCCTGAAGTCAATACGTAAAAATAGTAATACTCCCAAATGGATGACGGACAGATTGAAACACAAGATCGGAATAAAAATAGGACTTTACGTAAAAATAATAAACGGGGAAACACACTTTAGATCAAGATATACCGAAATGAAAGCTGGTTAAAAAGAATACACGTACAGCGAAACGTAATTATGAAATTAAGCTTGCCAGTCAAGCAAGATCCAACCCAAAGGGTTTCTTTTATCTCTATAGAACAAAAAATAAAGAATAGGACCAATTAAAAACGATGAAAATGTCATAATAGAATCTGAGGAAAAAATGAGGAGTTTAACAATAATTTTCTTTCGGTGTTTACTAATGAAAGGTTAGATAAAGTACCTGACTGCGATCCGATTTTCAGTGGGGATGAAGAAAGTAGTCTAATATCAGCATTAGTAAAAAAGCAGTTAAGCAGATTGAAAGACTTCCCCGGGTCCAGATGAAATTTTTCCGAGAATGCTTGAATGTCAATTTGAAATCTACAACCAATTAACTGAAATATTTAGTAAATCAGTAGACAGTGGTTTTGTGCCTATTGCTTGGAGGCAGGTAAATGTAGCGTGACGTCGGGCTACACAATCCTGAAAATAGATACAGCTTAGATAACACTCTTTTAGAGAAAACCGAATGCGAGAGAGACTTGGGAGTTCTAGTGAGTCCGGACCTTAAAATCAGGAAACAGTGCATTAGCGCCAGGAATAAAGCTAACAGAGCATTAGGCCCCGTCCACACAGAGCATTTTGATGCACAATGTATTGAAGCGATGAATTGAAAAACGTGACTTTAAATTCGTCGCAGCATCATGAAAGCAGTCATGGTGCGAAGCCATTTCAAATCGCTGAGCAGTAGTGCTGGGCAAATACCGCTAATTTCAATACCGGATTTACCGGTGAACAACAATACCGTTACCGAAATTACCGGCAGTTTACCGGTAAGACTCGTGAGGTAGTAATGACGTCCCAAGTTCGAGTCGAGTTCGAAAAATCAATGTTTTTGTCCTTTAATAACCTATATCTTTGGTTCTGTTTTACATATTTTTATTGTTATGTCATTGTAAAGGGAAAAAGTCCTACATTAATTGGTGCTACTAAAGTATGCTATCTACCGAGCGAGTGAGTAAATGGAGGGTGTTGTTGTTGTTGTTGTTGTTCCCTAGACTGTCTGTCTGAGCAGTCCCGTCTCCCCAAGGAATGCCACAGCCGAAACGGGGTTTTCCCACAAATCCTTTATAGAGTGTATGTTGTGTTGTTTGCGTGCATGAATGTGTATAATGCAGTCTTCCATTATGTGTTGTATGGTATGGGGTGAAGTGTTACATCCTGGGCAGCTGTTCACAACACGGTCGTCCAGCCTCTTCTGGTAGCTTAGAAGTGCTGGGTGGTGACCGCATCGCAGTCTGGCCAAGTGGACTCTGTCCTTACGTGGGAGAGAGGATTCAGAAGGGTGGATATCAGGGGGTCTGGCATGCAGCAGTGTGTTGTCTTTCAGTGTGTTAATGGAGCGGTGAGTGATATGATTATGAATATGTTTCCGGAGGCTGGTATTTGGTGGTTGTGGAGGAAGAGAAGAGAGTATCTGTGTGTAATAAAGGTCTTTGGGTGTAGTTTTAATGTTTCTTGGTGTGTGTGGGTGTTCTGCTATGTAGTGTAGCGGGTGTGATGTGTTTGTGGTGGCTGCAGCAAGTGTTTGTGTGCCTCTCATGTCGAGGTGGTCCTTGACTTTGAGTTGGGGGCCAAACAGCAGCAACTACCCCTGGCCATCAGTGAATGGAGGTGGGTGGGTGTGGTGTATAAACTTTCGTCCGCATCTGTCTGCATGCATGGGTTCATGTTTGGAGGGTGCATATGGGAGTGGGAATTTTGTTAATACACACACACATATAATGAGCTTTGACTAATTTGTAATAAATGTTTTCCTAAAAACTAACCTAACCTAACCTAACCTGACTAATTTGTAATGTTTTCCTAAAAACAGTTATTCATGCTCCCTTGTTTTAATACTTATTTCATACAAATTAACCCAGCACGTGATCCAAAGACCAAGGTGAATACTCAAGGATATATTAGATTTCATTGTCAGCATATTTTTTATTTGTTTACTCAATTATTTTTGCAAACAAATTAGTTCACATTCTTATTTAGAAACAGAAGCATATTGGCATTTTCATCACTTAAGCATATATATATATATATATATATATATATATATATATATATATATATATAATACATATATGGGTCTTCGTTTGGCGACACGCGGAATTTTTCGATGAAACTTTCACAATTAATATAGTTTCGCATGCTGTTCACAGAAATAACATTAATTCTATTGAGAAATTAGAAAAGTGCCGGAAAAAAAACCCGGTTTTAATGGTAAAAAATTACAGAGACTTTATCGGTACATACTTGCTTGGTAAAAGTTTAACCGGTGGAATTAGCGGGACACTGGGCCCGTCAGTACCACCAAGCCGAGACGTGCTTACCGCTCTCTGAGTGTTATGGTATAGCTTATCGAGTTATCGGTTAATGAAGTCTTAACGGTAGCAGATTTTTTGCCGGTAAGCTACCGTTAAGGTTGTTACCGATAAAACCGGTAACTTTACCGGTAGCTGCCCACCACTACTGAGCAGTGTGTTAATGACAGTTGAAGGGAGAGGACGCACGCGTTCTGCTTCGTTCTTCTATTTTCATACAATGGCACAAGCAACTTCCGCAAAGCCGTTCGAGTGGACGATGACTATTACATTACATTTCATTGAGCTACCAAAGCAGCACCTAGCCATTTGGAATATCAAGTGCAAAGAATATAAGATGAGAAATATAAAAAGTACAAGCATCGAAACTCTAAAAGCTGACTTATATTCTTTAACAAAATGTAATGTGGGGAATGAAGACATTACCAAAAAACTTCATACATTGAAAACACAGTTTCACAGGGAAATGACTGCCATCAATGCATCAAAGAAGTCTGGTGCTGGCACGAAAGATATATACACTTCAAAGCTGTGGTGCTTTAATGATTTACTTTTCCTTGCTGAGCGCGAAATCACACGTGCCTCAACTTCCAGTTTAGATGTACAAACTACTGAAAACCTTCAACAAGTAAGTTGATCATTCAAATGTGTGTACATAAGCGCAAGGTTATTCGCAGTGATGCACCCCGTCTGGACGCTAGTGTCAAGTTTTCAACACCACTTCTGCATCAAGTCGCTGATGCGTGATGCTCCCTGTGGACGGGGCTTTAGGTTTCATTGCTAGGACGGTAACGAATAGGAGTGCAGAGGTAATTAATTATCAAACCCTATCGAGCGATAGTTAGACCCATCCTTGACTATGCAGTACAGTTTCGGTCGCCGTCCTACAGAATGGACATCAATTCACTAGAATCAGCACAGAGAAGAATAACTAAAATGATACATCGACTCGGAAATTTGCCTTACGAAGAGAGGCTTAGGCACCTTAACTTACACTCTGGAAAGACGCAGTGTGTGGGGTGTTCAAGTGGATCAAAGGCTTTAATAAGGGTGATGCAAATAAGATCATATTAAAACAACATGGCAGGACTCGCAGTAATGGTTTTTAAACTGGGCAAATTTAGATTTAGGAAGTAAATAGGCAAGAATTGGTTTACTAATAGGGTGGTCGACAAATGGAATAGACTTGGTAACTAAGTAGTAAGCGCTGAAACTATCAGTTGTTTATGGGGATGACAGGTGGTGATGGATACGGATTGATTGATTGATTGATTAATTAGAGTGGGCAAAAGCCCGGCACAGGGTCGTTAGACCATTCGTGCCATGGGATAAAATAGATAACGAGGTTAAAATATTAGATTCTAAAAAAAAAAAAAAAAACTACAACGTTATTGTCTGACTAATTATTAAAATAATTACGAAATATATACGAAGCCTAGACATTAAGTAGCGAACTACAATAGAAGTAAGATTACCAATACATAGGTATGACACAGTTAAGATTAAATATAATAGAATAAATTAACGTCTTTTAAAAATCCTACAAGGGGTTGTATCATGGGTGTAGCACCAAGCATCTTACGGAGGTCAGGAGGGAGGCCCCACTTCCGCCGCCAAGGCTCGTAGTATCTGCACTCAAGCAGGAAATGACGAACGGAAAAGGGAGAGCCACACCTCTCGCAAGAAGGGGGAATCCGGGGAAGAGAGAATAAAAATTCGTGGGTTATCTTTGAAGGGATGTCGTGGGTGGTGAGAATTTGAAGAATTAATTAGAGTGCCGCCCCCCAATGGGGGACGGCTTAAGTTGGCCATCATGGGGTTTACGAGATTCGCGTCCCATAGGAGTTTTTTGAGGTAAGGTCTTGGCTCTCTGGTCTCTTTCTTTCGGTCTTTGTTCTGGTGATTTAGAAGATGGATCGGGATTAGGAGGCGGTTGTTTCCTCGACGGATCTGGCGTGGTTTTGATAGGGTGAGGCTGTGTAAGCTTTTTATTGGATTTGGGGGACACTGAGGGAGGAGGCTGAAGGGAGGTGTTGGAGGGCGCGGTCTTGGATGGGCGGTCGTTCGAGTCGCCGTCGGGCAGGGGTCGTTTCTGGGGAAGCTTCTTGCCGGAAAGGGCAGGGGGATGTTTAGGTAACTGCGGGAATGATGGAAGGTCCAAGAGTGAAGTTGTGGAGTTGCTTGGGCTCTTCATCATAACGTCTTCGGTGTCAGGAATCTCCCCATCCTGCACAGACGACGGGGTGGAAATGGATGTCATCTGGGGGAAGTCACTCATTGATGAAGAGTTTGTGCTAGATTGCGCCAATGGGGGCTGAGAGTACGATTGTCCCGAAGTGGGGGGCTTTTTTTCAAAGGATGGTGTGGGCGATCTATAGACCTTAGTTGAAGATTTTGATGACTTGCTAGGCTTAGTGTTGTTCTGGGGCAATTGTGACTTACTGGCTTCAGGGCGCTTCTTCGGTGATCCATCAGAAGACATTACGGGTCGAGAAGAAGGATTAACTGGATCCAGAGTGCCAAGATTGGGTGTATTTGTCAGATGTGGAGGGGGAGAATCAAGTATGAGATTACTGTCGGTGAAGCGAGATATGACACGTTGGGAGGTCGACTGGCGTGAAGATTGAGAGGATTGTGCGGGGACGGTCGCGGCGGATGATGTGGTATCCGGATGTGATGATGAGGGAAGGAGCGACGGGTTAGCCTTTACTGAAGCCTTCGTTGCCGATGCGTAAGACGTGGGGCGCTGACCCCCCCGTAGGATGGCTGCCGCACCGCGAAAGCTGGTTCGGTTATTGTACGCAGTTTCCGAGACCAGTCTTTGCCAGGAGTGTTCCTCACACTCCCTCAAGAATGTGCGGTGAGTGCCATTACAAGCAGCGCAGTTTGGCGCAAGATCGCAGCATTCACCCTCAGTGACGTGGGATGGTTTGGCGCAGTTGCGGCAGAGGGCAGGAGAACTACAGATCTTGGAGGAGTGACCGTACCGCAGGCAGCGGGTGCATGTCCTTGGCGATTGAACGTAGGACCTAACCGTACAGCGGTGGGGCCCAATCACGATCACGTCTGGGGGATTTGAGTTGGAGAACTTTAATATTATCAGCGGTGTTGGGACAAACTTTTGTTCTTCTGGGCTATACTTGGATACTACGTGGGCATCCAAGACGTTCTGGGGGCACATGTTAAGAAGGGTAGTGGTTGGAAGGCTACTAAGGGAAGAGTTAAAAATCTTACCCTTTGAGCCATTATAGTCATCATATTGAGAAATCTTGAGGATTCCGCTGCCATAAAAATCTCCGGACGTACCCTGGAGCATAAATCCCTGGTGGGGTTTTACCTTCACTAGGTAGGTGTTGCGACCAAAGCGCGTGAAGGTTTCTGGAGTGAGTGGAGGGTTGGCGATCATTTTGTTGATCATATTAAATACTAGGACATCGTTACTGCCCTCCTCGACAGTCACTAGGTTATACACGGGGGCTAAAGCATAGGGATGGGGACGTTCAGGGAGCTCGGGAGTAAGGTATGTATCATTAGGGACGAAGTCATCGTCTTGTTCTTCAATATTTGATATTTTTAGGATGGAACATTTCAAGGTCGAATCCGCGATTTTATTACCATTGAGGGCAAAGCTGGTTCCAATGCATTCTGATGGAGCTAAGAAACGCACATAAAAGTTGTTATAATTTGACTTAACACGAAGAGAAATACGTTCGATAGTACAAAAGGGGTAACTAGCTTCATGAGCTCGAAAAAGTTTAGGCGCCTTGGGGCATGTTCGATGCCAAGGAGTCTTTTATTCGGGGTAGACGACACTGTCTTACCAGCTGCGTCAGCTGGAGCCGGATTTGGGGGGCCGGCTACCCCACTACAAGATTTTTTCATGATTGGCTGCCAGAGCCAGGTTGTAGTGAGGATAGGGAGGACGGCACCAGGCGGAGCCTCACGCCTGGGCTAGGACTTGGATCGTAATCCTACTGCACTGGCTTACCGTGCTGCAATGCAGGCGCCCTTCGAGGTGGCATGATACCCTGCCACCAACAAACCTATTGTCAGGGACGTATTACCGTAGGATGGGTGTAGCGCCGCTACTGAGAGGGGCGGTTGAAAGTTAGGTCGGAGGGAGGGGACAGCAAGCGGAAGAGAAGGAAAGAGTGGAAAAGGAAGTCTAAGAGGAAGCCCTGTGCGGGGAAACAAGAGCCCCGCCCGGGGATCGGCATTAGTCGCCTCTTACGACACGGAGCCGACGTGGCGGGGGCTATATTCTATACTACACCCCCTAGCCCCAGGGGTTGTGATGGATACGGAGCTGCCTAGTGTAGGCCCTATGGTCTCTTACAGTCTCCTTCATTCTTATGTTATGTTCTCATGTTAACTACTCTCCCGCTTTCCTTCAGCATCTCCTGGTTCTAAGGTGGCTGCTGTTTTTTAGTTTTGATTTTTATTTTGTTCTGCCCGTTTTTTTTCCTCTGTATTCATTTTATTTTACGAGTGACTGATACAAAAGGATGGTTTTATCTTTTCCTTTTAGTTTTCTTTTCGCCTGCTGAAGCATTTCTATCCCTCATATTGTTTTTTCTGTTCTATTATTATTTTACTCGTGTATATTATTCTATGTTGTATACATGACGGAGGGTTGAATAATTGGATTGGCTCCCCAATTATTGGTTGTCTGTATACGCCTGATTTTATTTAAAAGCATTGTGATGGCTACCCCGAGGAGACCCCTTAATAATATCGGAGACCATGCGTCTCGTCACGATGGCTCTACTGAGCACTCCGAATAGAAGAACGGATCAGTGCTAGACATTTCGTGGTAAATTGACTTTTAATTCATTCCTGTACGTCCCCTACCAGGGGGCGTACTCACCCCTGCATTTCTCATAGTACCTTGCGGGGATGGGGCCGGCCTATGGTGCGGATAGACCCTCAAAGCGCACAACTCTTGCGACATTTTTTTTTATCTCGTTTTATTTTTTAAAAGGGCGAATTGAATACAAGAAAAGTATTTGCTCTCACCACCGAACCAACTGTACATCAAGCAAGAGGAGAGCGTCCCCCCGTGGACAGGCAGTAGCATCTCCATATTCAGCGATGAGGAGAGTGAGCACCCCAATGTGGCAAATTACCTCCAGCGATCCAAGCGCTTCAGGACCAAACCCTCCCTGCGTAAAGACGCACTAACCCAGCGGCACCTGTGCCCCTCTTCTGGGACCGGAGGCAAACCCCTGTCCCCGCAAAGACAACTGCCCTCCCGTCGA
The DNA here is from genome assembly GCF_046742065.1 of Oratosquilla oratoria. Classification (NCBI taxonomy): domain Eukaryota; kingdom Metazoa; phylum Arthropoda; class Malacostraca; order Stomatopoda; family Squillidae; genus Oratosquilla; species Oratosquilla oratoria. The sequence goes on along the minus strand of NW_027467476.1, from coordinate 136,606 downwards.
AGATCAGTCGCACGGCCACCCTCCCCCTCGCAGGTGATCGAGGAAGCCAAAGCAACAGGCGACGACCCACCGCGCCCTTTGTATGCCTCTGTGGCTGCTGCATCCACAGAAGGTGAATGGTGGGTTGTTACGTCCCGCCGTAAACGCCCCACTAAGCCCAAACCCGACGTGGGACCTACGAAGTTTCCGGTACTCATTATGGCGGATGCAAACCCTGCACGTTTCCACAAGCTAGGATCCTGGCGACAGGCGCAGCTTGTCATGAACGCGGTAGGGCCTGTCGACGGCATTCGCCAGACACCATCAGGCGGATGGCTCATCAGCTGCTTATCAGAAAGCCAGCAAGGCCGTCTCTTATGCACCAAGGCACTCAAATCTGACCACGCTGACCCAATCAAAATCCTAACAAGAATACCGAAAACAATCGTAGTAGTTGTCAAAGGAGTTCTCCTCGAGGAAGATGCCGAGAAACTACCGAGAGCTGATTGGGAGGCCCAGCCACCCAGGGCCTCCCAGTCGACATCAAAAGGCTCCACAAGGGACGGCACGGCTACCGGCTCAGTGAGAGTGGCCTTCCTCATGGACGCCCTCCCCTCCACCGTGAAGCAAGGATACACACTACACTAAGTGGTCCCCTACATTGCCCCCGTGCGGAGGTGTACAAGATGCCAACTGCTGGGGCACTCCAAAAAGGAATGTCGCAGCAATGCTCCCCGGTGCGCCAAATCCGGCAAACGCCACGCCACACAGGATTCCAAGGACCAGCAACTTTTCTGTGTGAACTGCTGTGGAAACCACTGCGGCCTATCCTAGGTGCCCAAAAGTGGCAATAGAAAGAATAGCGCATGAACTTAAAAAAAATCAGCGCTACACCACTTTTTCGGAGGCCCTGACTGTCGCCAGGGGACGCTGGGACCCCCACCTAAAGGAGGAGTGGGCGAAGGACCGCGACTTTGCTGCACCACCCAGGCAGCAAACACACGTTCTCAAATTTCCCTGAATGCTGCCAGTCAGCCTTTGCGCTTTCTCGAGAAATCGATAAAAGACATAGGAACTGGAACATCACCTTTAAATACCTGCCGAGCGGAGAGATTCTCATCACTCCTAAGGACGAGGCCGCCACTTCTGCCCTTGCCAAGCTAAAGGAGGTCAACGGAAGGAGGGTCAACCTCCAGAGTGTGGAAGGAGCGGAGGAGACATGATGTTGCAGGGATGGTCACCGAACAATACCCTTGACGCCATCAGAGAGCAACCACAGGTGATCAAGGCAGAAAGATCCACCTAGAGGAAAGAAGAGACAAGGCAGGTTGTGGTTACCCTCCGGGGGCCTACACTGAAGGAACTGGACTTTGGTATGTGGGGCACATTCCCATTACGCACCTTTGTGCCGGATTCTATGAGGTGTTTCCGCTGCCAACAATATGGGCATCACCAGAGGCAGTGCAAGCGCTCGTTCAAGTGTAGCATTTGTAGTGGCCCACACATCACCGAAACGTGCATTACGAAGCACAAAAATAATGAGGAGACAACGGCCAAGTGTCCCAACTGCGGCAAGACCCATCACGCCTGGAACTTTTCCTGCGGCATCCACAGAGATGAGGCCAAGGCTACGAGAGAGGTGTACAAAGCCAGGGAGGACTACATCCCGCCCCCGCCCCTCGTCCCTCGGTGTGGAAACACCCTCGGCAACCAAGGGAATCCCGTCAGCACCCTTCAACACTGTCGTCTGCGCTAACAGAGGCTGGGCTCCCTCAGCGATCACGGTTCCACAACAAAACCAAGGATCGCAGCCCCCTGGCAGAACCTCCAGTCCAAAAGGAGCAGCAACCGGCACAAGCCCCTTCACGGGTCTCGACCTTTCAGGACGACGAACTGATGCGGTTTGTCATGGCCGCCGCGGCTGCGCTCGCCCGCCACCTGGGGAACTCGGAGGACCAGGTCAAGAAGGCTACGGGCTTCTTCCAAGGACATAACGCAGGCTATGGTCTCCATCAAGAAGAGCTCATCTGCCACCAAGACCTCCACGTCTCCATCTGCTGCACCAGGTGTCACCCAGGTGTCCAAGACCCCTCCAGTGACCCCATCTTCTGCTCAGCCTCCCCCAGTGCCCTCGACCAGTGCCCAGACACACGAGGGGGATCCAGCTCCCACCCCAGTCTGCACAGAGCCACAGATGCCTGTTAATCCGGTCCAAGAAGGCAAATCAGGAACCAAGAGTGCCGCAGGAGCCGCGACTAGCACTAAATTGCCCGAGGGCCCAGTCCGAATCACACGAAATCGGATGAGGCAAGAAGTTACCCTCTCTAAGGCAGGTGGCGCAGCGTTTGTGGCTGGTTTCCCTGACGCACCTATGGAAAAAGCAGGAATGGATACGGACACGGACGTTAGTTGTGAGGGCTCTTCTCCATCGTCAAGCCCGTCATCAGCGGAATCCTCAGAAGACAGCGAACACCATGGATAATACTCCTACAGTGCGCTTGACCACCCGGACTGTTCGCTTCCTCCAATGGAACATCCTCGGATACAGAGCGAAACAGTCACTTCTGCAAGCCATCACAAGGCAGGAGGAAAAGCAAGTCATCCTCCTGCAGGAGACACTGGTGGGAGAGGAAGAGATCAGGATCTCCGGACACCACGTGTTCGTGTTACCCCAAACGGACACAAGCAGAGATTGCATGACCCTCGTCCATGCATTCATCCCATGTTCGAGAGTAGAACCACAAATAGAATGTGGGGAAGTCGTGGAGGTGTTCGTAGTTCAGTGTATAACATTTACAAGGCCCCTAAGCATGGACACTTGGACCTGGGGAAGTATGCACCGTTGCAAAGGACGATCAGTACATCCCAGGATATCTAAATACTCACCACCACATAATTCAGCGTCACCTGCAAACTCGTCTGGGCGACACGTCGAAGAAATCTTGAACACCAACCCGGGTGTGGTCCTACTGAACGACGGGTCGCCGACACTTGTACAGCATGGGAGGCTCGATCTCTCCGTCTCCTCCTCATTGCTGCATCGGATGTCGAGGAGCATCAACGGCTACGAGTGATCACTTTGGAATAGATATGTCGCTCACCGTAGCCCCGCCATTTCCAATGGCCCATAGAGCATGAAGGTGGAACCCGTGCAATGCCAATTGGCCGCTGTTCAGGGACAAAGTGGCTCACGAGGTCCAAACCGACGCTCTGGCCATGGTGGAGTTGAATGATATGGAGGCCTCACTGGTCTCTGCTATTCATGCAGCAGTAGAGGAGGCAATTCCTAAGACTGCCCTCAACAGGAAGAGACATCGTGATGGTTGGTACTACAGGAGATCAAGGATGCCAACCACAGGGTCAACCTCCTACGTGGTACTCCCCCAGGTAGGCGTAGCTCCTCCTTGGGGATCGGTGCCATCTGCGTAGAGCTGATGGCCAGGGGTGGTTGCTGCTGATTGGCCCCCAACACTTGGGGTTGGGGGGTGGTCCCACGACGTAGACGTTGCAGCTCCAGGACCTTCACCCCATACCATACAACACATAATGGAAGACTGCATTATACACAATCATGCACGCAAACAACACAACATACACTCTATAAAGGATTTGTGGGAAAACCCAGTTTCGGCTGTGGCCTTCCTTGGGGAGACGGGACTGCTCGGACAGACAGTCTAGGGAACGACAACAACAACAACAACCTCCTACGTAAGATCCTGCGCCGACACCACAACCCTGCCAACCTGGCCAACCTTCGGAGTGCCGTCGAAGAGGCCAAAGAGACAGCTCGACGTGTGCGTAGCAACAAGTGGCTGGAATGGTGCCAAAGATTTAGCGAGTCCACTACGCTAAAGGATCTGTGGAGGAAACTCCACATAGCTACCAGTCGTACTCCACCTCGCCGTGCTCTCAGTGCACCACAGTGCGAGGCAGAAAGTCTGGCGCAAAAGTTTGCCAAACGCACGAACACAGCCACGCTACCCGTCGAGCTCCAGCAGAGGCAGGCTATGCTACACCAGCCAAGAGGGGCCAGGGTACAAGCCGCCATGGGTTGTCTGGGTGACGCGGACACGCCATTCACCGTCCACGAGCCTCACGTAGGAGAGCCACTGACACTGCTTCAGGGAGCAACCTGGTGACGTACTCCATGATTGCACACCTGGGGGAGGCTGGTGAACAAGCACTCCTCCAGGTGCTAAACAGTAGTTGGTCCTGTGAATGACTTCCAACTGGAACCAGGCTGACATCGTGCCTATCCCTAAGCCCAGGGAGCCCGGAAAATACCGTCCTATCTCCCTGACGAGCTGCCTGGGGAAGGTCATGGAGAGGATAGTTCTTCGAGGACTCCTGTGGAAACTGGGACCATACCAGAGAACCTCTATGGCTTCACCAGAGGGGTGGGCACGGCTCAATGCATCGCGACACTCTTGAGCCATGTGGAGCAAGGTCACGCCATGGTCATCGTCTTCGACTTACAAAAGGCATTTGAGCTAGCTAGTCCCGCTACAATTTAGGACACTCTTGCTGCCAGAGGAATCCAGGAGAAACTGTAAGGTAGGTTGACACCTACGCACTTTTTTGTTGCGACGTGGGGTCGTGCCACCTCGTGGTGGAAACACCCCAAAATGTGCCAACGTCGTTACACATGTTGCGACGCGAGTGCGAGGTCTTGCGGCATGGCACGAGTTTGTGTTGCGATGTCTTGCGCAGTGCCGCGACGTGGACGCGGTGTTTCCTTGCGAGGTGTCACGGGATGAGGCGAGGCGTTTACGCACCCTTGCGACGTAATTACGCAGTGTTGCGAGGTACCTGCGAAGTGTCACGAAGTGTCACATAAAAAATGCCCAAGCTACCAGGGGTATATATATATAGTGCTCGAAGCCTGGGGAAGTCACTACTACTGACCACCATAGAAGATGGATCAAGAGTACTACACAAGACGGGAGGCAGAGACCATGATTGCCAGTATTCTTTTGGTAACTGCTGCCTACATCATCGAGAAGTATTGGACAAGACCCGAAGAACGACCAGAGGATCCACCTGTGGCACCGATGGCACAAGCAGAAGAGCTAGAAGAACGACGTGGTGCCGGGAATGGCTGGCGAGGAGATCCATACATGGAGATTATGACCAGCTGCTACAAGAACTACACCAAGAAGACCATAAGGGGCAGCGAAAAAAATACACGGGAGTGGCGTGCGATTTCGCTCGGGAAAGTTTCAATGTTGTTCTCGTAAATCCAATAGCGGGGAGCGATCCCCCCCCCCCCAAAAAAAAAAAATAAATAAATAAATCAAATAAAAAAACTCCCGCGGCAAGATCCCACGTTTTTCATGCATTATCCATCATTTGGCAATCCCTGAATCCCATCACTATTGATGAAAGGGTCAGAGCAAACACAACTTACCCGTGATCAATCATTGCATTATCAATCGATATCATAAACGCAACGCATCAATCAACTTTAATTTGTTGATGTACGTACGTATGTGTACGCGGAATAGATGCTAGAGTTCAATGGCTTACCTAGCCTAGCTTCGCATCAGCTGCATGCACGCGTGTACTAGTACATGTTGACTAGACTCTACACGACTATCGTGCTACATAATGTCGCTAGTTGCGAATTGCATGGTACCTGTATGCAGGGAAGTTCATTGGTTGCATGCAGCTAGCTGCCCAATCAACGCGCTGACTATATGCAAACTCGCTCGAGGCCTAGGAGGGAAACTGGGAAATCCCACTTATAACCTCGTTCGCGTATTTGAGAAAACAAAATAGAATCAAATGTTTGGTTAGTAATTGAAAGTAAATGAATTTAAGTATAAATATGAACATTTTATAATTATATATTTAGTTCATAAATATGGATCTTTGGAGGGAGAATAAAAAATAAAAAATTATTCGTTAGCTAGCTTAGGTTTATGACAAACTTTCGATGATCATACATAATGGAGCGATTTCTAGTGAAGCGAGTGAAGATGGTTTCCCCTCAGATTCAGTCTTTTCAGAATCGTGGGAGAGTGTTTTGACGGCAGGAACCGCTTCTGGACCAGCAAAGCCTAATTCAAACTCTACGGGCAAGGGCCAAGGAAAACGAAAACCAGTAAAGCATGAATCTACTATACGCTCGTGGAACCTAGATTGGCTTGAAGTGGATCGGGGCAGTGATGGTACTCTAACCTGCAAAAACATGGTTCTGGCAATTAAAAAAAATGGCTCTGGTGAAACTGAAAAAAAAAGGCTCTTGTGAAAAAAAAACCCTGATAAGGGGTATAAGAACTTCGTCCGGATCGAACCAGGATTGTTTACAGAGATGGTTGACTGCATTTCTCCAATGCTCACCAAGAAACAGACGAGAATGAGAAATCCTCTAACAGTGGGATTGAAATTGGCTGTCATCCTCCGCTCCCTGGCAAGTGGGGACTCCTATACAAGTCTGCAATATAGTTTCCGAGTCTCCAAGAGTGCGATTTGCATATTTTTGCCTAAAGTGTGCAAAGCCTTCATCGACACCTACAAACATGAAGTCCTGAAATGCTCCAAAACTCTCGAGGAGTGGAAGACGGTCGCCGAAGTATTCGCGAAGAAGTGGAACTACCATAATTGTCGAGGGGCACTTGATGGAAAGCATGTCCCTATAAAGAAGCCCAAGAAAGGAGGATCACTATACTATAAGTACAAGAAGTTCCACAGCATCATACTCATGGCCGTCGCAGATGCCAAGTACAAGTTCCTGTACATCGACGTAGGTGCCGAAGGAGGTGCTGGTGATGGAGGAACCTGGATCAAGTGTAACCTTCATCATGCCATCGAGCAGAACCGAGTGGGATTTCCTGAGGACAGCACTCTGCCGAATGATGACACTCCAATCCCCTTCCACATAATAAAAGATTATGCCTTCGCCCTCAAGACAACGCTGATGAAACCCTACTCATACACTTCCCAGGTTCACCATGAGAAGATCTACAGCTATAGGTTGTCTCGTGCTCGTCGTGTGGTGGAGAATGCATTCGGTATCCTGCTAATGAGATTGCGATTCTTCAGCACCACCATACAACAGGAACCTAAAGTAGTGAAGCTGCTCACCATGTGTGGATGTGTCTTGCACAATCTCATACTCGACCACTATCCCTTTGTTCCCATCGACGTCGATCGCGAAGATGCTCAGCACAACATGCTACCTGGAGCTTGGAGGGAGGAGCCGAATCTCATGGAACAACTCATGCGTCGAAAGGGATCAAACTACACAAGACAATCAAAGGCTACCCGAGATTACCTGGCCTACTACTACGCTTCAGAGGCAGGAGCAGTACCTTGGCAAGAGAGACTTGTCTATCCCAGAGGACGACTAACACAAGTATAGATGCCTTAAATGTATACAAAATGAAAATGTATGTCTCACCACAAAGCCTGTTCTATTCATGAATAAAAATGTCTTAAGTCAAAATTTTATATAATTAGACAGACGTAGTGAGAGACAGACAGATACACAGATTTGAATCTAATTAACTATGTGCCTTTAATACAAATGTTTTGAAATAACCAGTCTGTATTCCTTCCTTCCCTCAGCCACTTCAGGATCAACCAAATCCCTTCCCCTAGGGAGACTCATCTTCTCCTCCTCCATAATCCCCCCTCCCCATCCCCGAGGGACACTCGAATTAACACAGCGGGTCAAATGCGGTCAGTTCAGGAGGATGAGATGCCGTAGGGGATTAGGAGGGTTAACTGGTCAATTTTACTTTAAGTTTATTGTTTGTATTGTCATTTCAAACTAAGATTTCTTCTTATATGTTTGTTAAGCTATTTATTAATCATTCCTTATATAATTCAACTGTGCTTTTCATTGTACATTTCAACTTTTTGCTCTTCATTGTATATCTTAAGTTCTTGCTTTTCATTGTATATTTCAATTTACTGCTTTTCACTGTATTACCAAGATATGTTTTGTTAATAATGTTCATGTGTTTTCAAGTCTCTCTCATTACTTATATTTTTAATTTTCATGATATTCAAGATATAGTTTCTTCATTTATAGCCTCAGTGGCGTGGTTGGTAGAAGCATAGACTTGCTAACGTAGAAATCCTGGGTTCGAGTCCGGTGACAACTGTCGGAATTTATGTGATTGACATCGTCGTCATTGGCGATTCTATTCAGGTATTACAACGACGAAAGTCCATCAAGGATACGTACCTGCTTCACCACTACCTATGGGTGGGCTGGTTCTTCGTAAAATTGAGATTAGGACGGCAGTTAGCTGTCGACTCAAATCCTGCGGGTGTAGATTAACCCCGAGGTTGCAGAATTTTATAGTCTCAGTAGCGTGGTTGGTAGAAGCATAGACTTGCTAACGTGCAAGTTCTGGGTTCGAGTCCGGGGACAACTGTTGGAATTTATGTGATTGACATCGTCGTCATTGGCGATTCTATTCAGATACATACATAAAAATATATGGGAATATAAAAAGGTCGACAAAAAATATTGTTATCTAGGAAAAAATACAAAATACATTATATTTACAATATACATTTTAGACACGTGTTCAATCGTGGTCGCTGTCTTCCTTCGACGCACTCTGTAGGGTGTCCAGGCTGGGGGATGTGGCCATCAGATCCATGGCAGCAGACAACGTTGGGGGTCGAGACGCTGGGGGATGGCATGGAGGGCAACATACCCGAGGCAGCAGAGAGGCAGAAAACGGAAGTACTTGGCGAGGTAGTGGAGTCAGGTGCTGGAGAACGGAAGTTATATGATGGCGTCGCAATCCGTGGCGTCCAAACTTGTGGCTGTTGTGGTGGGAGTAGCTGCAGGTTTTGGTGCGGTGAGACTGGCTGTTGCTGCTGCGGGATGTAGAATGTTGGCTGCCGTTGCTGGTATGGTTGTTTGACGAACTGTTGTTGCTGGTACTGTATGGGCTGGTAGGGTTGTTGCTGGTGTGTTGCCTTCTTTGGATGAGGGGCCATCGCTGCTGCCTGGACTCCCACGGAAGGTTGTTGCCACTGTACAGGTTGTGATGACACTGGAGGAGGTTGTGGTGTCCCTGTCAGAGAATCGAGGATTAGCCTGGGGTTGGTGATGGAAGATGTCCCTTCAGGCGGTTCCTCCAGGATCTTCCCGAAGAGCACCTTCAAGTTCACGGGGGACACTCTTCTCAGTCGTGAACACAGGTGCGTTGAGAAGTCCTGGATCTCGGCCTCAGGTCCTTCAGCCTCTTTCTTCTGCGTCAGGATATTGGCCTTGTGCAGGAGCTCCCTGATGGCGTGTCCGGATACCGTCTGCTCGTCTGTTGTGGTGGGGGTGGAGGCTACTGTATATGCTGACTTGTTCTTCTTCAGGTTCCTCCTCCTGACGATTGATGCAGCAGACAAACCAGACATCTCACTGGGGGAATCGTCATTTCTGTCTGAAGTGGCCCTTTGCGAGATAGGAGAGAACATGACAGGTGAGACTTTCTTATATTTGAGTTATGGCTGGCACTAGACTGCCCAAGCCAATTGAATGGGATCCAGATGACAGATTTAACTGATTAGCTAACTAAGCTGACTGCTGGCAATAACTTCAGTTTCACAGCTAATGAAGATCCAGCGTACATGTATTAGCTTTTCCGGCTTTAATCTCCTTACAGGAACATGTACACGGGATGTATTTTCCTGTATGTGCACCTGTAAATTATTGCAAAATCATCTTCGAAATTGCACTGCGACACCATAGCACTAGCAGTTGGCAAAAATGCCAATGGGAGAGCTACATGTAGACAAATACCTCCCTGGTAGTATCCCAGTCTATCCCCTTTAATATCAGGTCTGTTTCCTTAATGGAAAAATCATAGGGGACCATTCAATTATCACATGTGCAAAATCATCTGGAATTTTTAACCCCCCCCCCAATAATGTACAGGATAGTACATGCATCTACGCTTCTGAGCAGAACCCCCTCCCCTTCACTGCATTAGTAACACTTGAATGATCCCTACACCTGACAATGAATATTAAACAAAATCTCTTACGTTTTCATTTTGCATTACAGGTGGACCATGCAAGCATCAGTACCTAGTTATAAAGAAGTACAATGCCCAGTCCTGTTGGAACTTCATTCCCGTCAACGATCCAGCAATGAGGATGCTTTTGTACAAAGTTGCAACTGGCTGTGCTAATGTCCCAGATGGATTGGTTTGTGTCACTTAATCACCAGCAGAAACCCACGGAACCTGAGAAGGCCACACAACCCATCATGCCCATGGGAAACCAGTTCTGGGAATGCAAATGACCAAGAGATCGATCATGACAACCCACCAGTGGAGGATTGTGAGGAAAATCCACCAGGGGAGGATTGCGGAGACGATGCACCAGGGGAGAATATGGACTGTGGAAACGCTGGCTCTTCTCCTTGTGCTATGAGACCGCTTGACAGTTTACACCTTCAACGTGTGCTGCAAAACAAGTATGACGCCCGCAGTTCCGCTTCAAACACGTCAAATTCTGGTGATGACAGCTGTGAAAATGATCCGATATTGAATGGACTGAACGAGGCATTTCAGGCAATTCAACGAAGGTACATGCAGGACAAAGATTCTCTTGGCAAATCTGTAAAAACCTTCACCAAACAAGTGCAGAAACTTGCCTCAGGGACTGATACTGCCTTGGCTTCAGCGCTTCATTGTTTTGGACGATACTCAGGTGCTGCCACTGTCCATGGGAAAAGATGGAGAAAACATCTTGTGAGCACCAAGATGATTGGTGTGCAGCCTACTGCAACATCTCGTAGGAAGATGATAGGTGGTGGAAAGAACCGTGTTGGTGTAGGCAGACCTACACTGAACAGTTTCAAGTACGTGAAGGGCGATATACCCTTCAGTTCCCAAGTTATGCCCCGGCCAAGGCTCCACATAACATTCGTGAATGTGTAAAAATTAACCAAAGTCTGGGTAAAACACACACTCCCATGTAAAATTTGACAGTATTGAAGAAAAATCAGGTAGTGCTGGCCTGTCAAACACCTGTACAAAATACTGTATAATCATTCAAGAGTCATGAGACATTGACTGCCATATATCAATACGGTGTGATCATTCAAGAGAAAACAGTACATGTAATATACTGTATGGTGTCCTTAGACACACTGCAACTGATTCCTGTTTCATAAATGTGTATCAATAATGTATGATCACTGAAGAGAGAACATGTAATTTACTGTACAGAGGCCTGAGACACCCTGTTCTTCCTGTTTCATGTAGAGGGGGGATAGTAGTATTTGTACTGTAGGATTATCCAAAAACATGTATATTTTTTTCATTTCTATCTTTGTATAATCTGAATAAAAATGCAATTTGTTTTTGTTTGAAATAGATTGTTGGATTGATTATTTCATCATTTGATGCAATTGGATATCAATCAGAGCCAATGCTTGATTGCATGGATGACACTCAGAATCAATATTCTGGCTATGGCTGACTGCTGCCATGTATACACAGTCAACCTCGCCTAAGTCGAATCTGTTGGGACCAGAAATTTTTCTTCGACTTGATAATTCAACAGAAACATGATAATTCAACCATGTCAACAGAAAAGGTATGAAACCTGCCTGAATTTCCTTCAACTTAGATGAAATTCATCTTATGCGGGTTCGACTTGGGCGAGGTTGACTGTATATTACTTTGTCTTTGAAACAATTTTGTTCAAAATAAAAACAAGTTTGGTCAAAATCAGCTGAGAAGGATCCCTCCTCCAAATAGTTTGTCCTCTGCAGACACTGGATGCCTTGTACCCCCGCGCCCCTCCAATACCTTGGGCCTCTGCAGACACTGGATGCCTTGTACCCCCAATACCTTGGGCCTCTCTGCAGACACTGGATGCCTTGTACCCCCCCCCCCCCAATAGCTTGGCCCTCTGCAGAAACTGGATGCCTTGGAGCCCCACCCCCCCAAAAAAAAGCTTGGGCCTCTGCAGACACTGGATGCCTTGTACCCCCCCCCCCCCAATAGCTTGGCCCTCTGCAGAAACTGGATGCCTTGTACCCCCTCCCCCCAATAGCTTGGGCCTCTGCAGAAACTGGATGCCTTGTAGTTTTTCATTAACCAAGATAAAAATGTGACAAGTGCCCCAAATTTGTAGATAAATAGGCACTGGTAAAGAAATTAAGACTACCGAATACCGATTATATTATAGCTAAGTCTACCCTGATACGAAAAACATCACATTTAATCTTTATTGCTTAATGTCTAGTTATATGATGTATGTATACGTACAGAACCTATAGAGGTAAAGAAGTAAAACGATTTGCACGTCTCACGGGACGGCAAGCGTGATATCACATAGAACGTGTGAGAGCGGACAGTGGAGAGTAGGACCAACGTACAGAACGAATTACAAAATTTGAATTGAGTGCACAGTAAGAGGGGGTTTACAGTCTAACGGTTCGTCAAACGCGGTTCGACAGACACGTGTTAAAAGTGATGTGTGAACGGGGTATTTGGTTGTCGAACACGCTGATTAAACGGTTTGAAGAAAGTCTGTCCGAGTCGGACTTTTTGTGGGCGGGACTTCATTGTCCACAAACCGTTTGAATGTGAGGACGCGCGTCGAACTCATTATGTAGATCCCGCAGTGCCGACCCTGGCGTGCTAGAGAAAGGTAGTGTTCCTTTTTGACTCCGCGTGTATTACGCTTAAAGACCGTGTACTGTACCATATTCTTCAATGTAATAGTGTGTAGATTTAGATTATCATCCTGCTTCCAGTTATTCTATTTGATTATTATTATTATTATTATTTCCGGTTCTTTTATTTTACAGAAAACTTAAACCATGGCCTTGCATCCCCAAGAAATCAATTCTGTGGTGGCATCCTTCGATCCCCAAGAAATAAGTTCTGTGACTGTAAGTGAACTTCAGCAGCTTAAGTTTTCACAGCTGTCTCTACATGAGAAAGTTACAGTTAAGAAAAGAGGCCGTTCAACACCAGATATTCAAATATCTCAGCCTGGCATAAGCAACAACAAGAAATATATTCGTAGCTTTAATTCTGAATGGTACCAAGGGAAAAATTGGCTTTGCGGCTTTGAAGTAAAAAATGCTCTCTTTTGCTTCCCATGTTTGCTGTTTGGAGGCGATGTAACGTGGACAAAAGATGGTTTTAGAAATATAAACAAAATGAAAGAAAAAACTGAAAAGCATGAAAAGTCAAAGAAGCACGTTGATAATGTACTTTCGCTGTCACTTTTAGGAACTGTAAATATTAAGGAGAAACTTAGTGAGGCATACAGACTTTCAATCAATGAGCATAATATAAAGGTTAAAAAGAACCGTGAAATTTTGTCCAAAATAATAGACTGCATTTTCTTTTGTGGAAACTTTGAAACTCCCTTACGTGGACATGATGAAAAAGAGGATTCCGTTAATCCAGGGATATTTAGAGGATTAGTAAATTTTGCATCTAAATTAGATCCAGATTTGAAGAATCACTTTGAAACACCTTTGAAGACTTTACTGGTTTCTAAGACCATTCAGAATGAGATACTTGACTGCCTGCTACAAATATACCACGAGGAGATAAGGACGGAAATTAGGAAAGCTTCCTTTGTAGCTGTGATGGCTGATGACACAACAGATGTTTCAGAGCACACTCAAATGGTCCTTGTTCTACGGTACGTATTGAATGGAGAAATATTTGAGCGTTTTGGGGGACTTTATTCCAGAAAATCAAACTGCAGATGGCATATCAAAACATATTTTAGAACAATTGGACATAATCCTTCAAGGAAATGGACAAAAACTGATAGCTCAGACATTTGATGGTGCAAATGTCATGAAAGGCAAAAAAGCACGAGTTCAAGCAAAAATAAAAGCAGTTTATAGCAATGCACATTTCATTCACTGTTATGCACATCAACTTAATCTAATAATGAAAATGCAGCAAGTATTACACGAAACGCAAGAATATTTTTCTCTAACATTCTGGCTATTCCAACATTCTTCTCAAGATCACCACAACGTGTGTCCATTCTCAAGAAGCATATGGACATCAGTATTCCACGTCCATCTTCTACAAGGTGGAACTTCAACATACGGACCATAAACAGAGTTCATGAACATTTGCAACCTTTAAAAAACTCCCTTACTGAAATTCAGTTAACATCAAATACAGATTAAACCATTGCAGAGGCAACAGTAATCTTAAAATACCTGAATGATGATAATTTCAAGTTTTGGTTAGAGCTTTTTCATCAGATTATGCCTCATGTTGAAATAATTTACAACCAAATGCAATCTTGAGAAATTAGTGTGTTTAAAGTTAATGAATACATAGCAAATTTCAAAACTGCTATTTTAGAAATAAGAAACTCAAAGTACTGTGAGAATCCTTCAAAGACACTCATGGCAGAAGCTAAGGAAGTGTGTGACTGTGTATGTGTTGATATAATGGACAGATATTCTTCCACTAAACACTTAGTAGCTGCTAAATTGTTCAACAAGAAATGCTTCACTAGTTTTAAGAATGAATTTCCTACACAAGAAATAGTACTGACCACTGAAGCATATCCCATGATTGACAAAGAAAAGCTTGAAACTGAACTATAAGTATTCTATTGTAAATCCGATATGAATATTGTAAATTAATTGAGCTGTTGAAATTTATCTTGGAAAATAATCTAGATGATGTTCTTAGTGAAATTACGAAACTGATAAAAATCCTCGACAATTCCCATGACTACATCAGAGGCAGAACGCTGCTTTTCAGCACTGAAAAGAATAAAAACTTTCCTAAGAAGCACTATGAAATCTGAAAGACTAAATGTGCTTGCAATGCTTTCAATGGAGAAAAATTTCCTCAGTTGTCATGCAGACATCAAGGAGAAAATTATTGATCTTTTCGCGCAAACTAAAACGAGAAGAATCGAGTTTGTTTTTAAATGAATGGATCAACCTTGAATTGTAACAATTTAGGTTTTAGTAAATAAAAATGTTTAATTTTGCTTTTTTTTTTAGGATTTTGTCAAGTTTCATAATCAATTCTTTTTATACCTGTTTGTTTCCTTTTACACAATATTAAAACAAAGGCTAAAAATTTTCTGGAGCAGCACCCCCACTAATTTTAGCTACGAGCCGCCACTGTATATGAAGGAGAGATTCAAACACTTGACAACAATTGGAGAAGCTTAGACAGTGTTCCATTGCCCACTGAGGTAACAGAGAAAGCAGGAGAGCCAATCGAATTTTATAACAAGCTTGCAACTGTGAAATACGGTGATGAGTATCCCTTTAAAACTGTGGCTACATTTGCACTACAGATATTGGCTCTGCCTGTCACAAACACAGCCGCTGAATGGTTGTTTTCTAAATTACACCTAATAAAACCATATCAGAAATAAATTAAATCTTGATTCCGTAAAAGCCCTCTGTCACATATCTGAAGCAGTCAGAGGACAAGGAGCTTGTTACAAGTTAAAGCCATCCAGGTTATGTTGAACTGTACATAAACTAGCATGGATATTTCCAACATATTTACACATATGTTGATTAATAATGTTAACTATTTTGTTTAGAAATTATAGCTTTGCTGTGTATATTCTTTATATATAAGTATTTTCATTAAATCATGCAGTGCCACATAATTTTTTTTTACTATACTTTGTGAACATTTAATCATTTGTATATCATCTTTATACATACATATACATATACCAAGGCTTTTTCCCCCTTCCAAGGGAGGTAGCCAAAAAGGGAAAGGCATAAAAACACTCCCACCCATTTCATCCCTAAATACACTCCACACCCCTCCCACCCTCCCTCTCATCTGAGCACCTCCTGGATGACGGGTCATCCCTGCACCCTGCCCACTGCCCTGGGTCAGAAGCAGTGTCGCAAGACACAGCACATCCACAGCAAGGCCGCTTCATTTAATCGGCGACCCCCCCCTCTCCGTCCCCCCTTGCATATAAGGAGAGGACGGGGAGAAATCCCTTCGGGCTGCGTCAAAATTTACTCACACATACTACCCCACCCCCCACCCCTCTGCCCATTCCTCCTCATGCAATCACAACATCATCCATATACAACCATTCTCCACTCACCTCTGTCTTCCGTCCTCTCCCTTCCTTCCTCAACAGACATTCCCCTCTTCCCCAAAGCCCCCTTCACCCCATCCATCCACCTCATCCTAGGACGTCCCCTCATGTTCACTCCCTCCACATCTGCCTTTATATAATGAAAATCATCTTTATATAATGAAAATCATCATCTTTATATAATGAAAATCATCTTTATATAATGAAAATCATCTTTATATAATGAAAATAAATTATCTATATGTTCATATGTTCCGTTTAACAACTCTTAACCTTACGTATTTGCTACTTTTTTACATTTTAAGCATACATGTTTGAGGCACATTAACTGTTGACGCACGATCCTTTACTCTCCCCAAGACATTATATGGTTAAATAGTATGGTATATGGTTAATTAGTATTATTTATATCCATTTTCTTTCTCACCTAATGGTTAGAAAATGGTAGCTGCAGTGAAACTACAGACTTTCCTATGTTTGTAGACGTTTAAAGGCTAACTGGTAACCGTTCATCCACACAAGCGAGGAATCGGCGGCACCCCAGGCCCACCCATCAGTTACACACCGGACAGCAGCGGAGAAAGATGGAAGTGTCTACAGATCTCGTTCGGGGCTGTTTGCTTTACAACTTCAAAGTGGGCTTAGCAGCTGCATCAAGTCGCCGCATGTCTCAAGCATTTGGGGATAGTGCTGTGAATAAACGTACTGCAAGGCGTTGGTTTAAAAAATTCAAGTCGGGAGATTTGTCCCTCTGTGATGAGTCTCACAGTGGACGACCACGGGTTTTGAATGACAGAGTCCTGAAAGCGGCCATTGAAGAGGACATTAGTCTAACGTGTGGTGAACTTGCAAGACAGTTCAATGTTTCCAATGAAACAGTTAGACTTCACCTGCACTGCCTAGGTAAGACGTTCAAACTGAGCAAGTGGGTTCCACACACGCTGTTGGAGGTCCAGAGACAACGAGTGGCAGCCTGCATATCGCTGCTTTCTCGCCACCGTACCGCATCCTTATTCAATTGAGTGCTTACCAGTGATGAAAAGTGGGTTCTGTACGAAACTCCCAAGCATTCCAGACATTGGTTGTCACCTCAGGATGCTGTCCCTCACACCGCAAGACCACCTATGCACCCACGCAAGATTATGCTTTGTGTCTGGTGGACAGGTCGTCAAGTGGTTCATTATGAGCTGCTACCAACGGGCCAAACGGTCACTGGAGACCAACACTCGCAGCAATTGATACCTGTGCAACAGGCACTGCGCCAGAAGGAGCCAGCACTGGTGAATCACAAAGGTGTGCTTTTCCTCCATGACAACGCCAGGCCGCATGTCATGCGAGTGGTCAGGGATACCATACAGTAACTCGGGTGGGAGACTTTGTGCCATCCACCTTATTCACCTGACCTTGCGCATCCGATTACCACCTCTTCCACTCCCTGGATAATCATCTTCGTGGGAAATCCTTTACCAATGAAGCAGACTTGCACCTAGCCCTCACGGACTTCTTTGCGTCCAAAACCCTCGAGTTTTACCACAAAGGGATTGAACAGCTGGAGACACGTTGGCAGGTCCTGGATGCAGATGGCGATTACTTCGAACACTAAATATAAGTTACACATACTGTAAAACGTTTTTTTTTTCTTTTTTGTCCCTTAAAAAACGGACAGAACTTTTTTGGTTACCTTGTATATTAGGGATGGAAGAGAAGTATAACTTAAACAGGACTACGAGAATTAAGGAGGAAAAAGAAAAAGTAAACAATTTATTAGAATAAGTTCGGGAAGATGAGCCTGAAATTGGGAAACAAATAGAAGAATGTATAGGCTTGGGAAATATAGTACAGATAGACCAAACCAATAAGATTAAATTCGAGTCACAAACGACAGCAACGAATATCTTAGCAAAAACAGGGAAACTAACAGACAGTGAACAATATAAAAAGGTATGGATAAAAAGAGAAATGAATAAAGAGGAAAGAGAGGAAAAAACAAAAAGAAGCTATGGAAAAAAACGAGAACAGAACAAAGTCAGAAAAAGAGGAATTCTATTGGAGAGTAGTGAATATGAAAGTGAGGAAATGGCTCATAACAGAAAAACAAAAGGGAAACAGAAAATACAATGGAAGTAGCAGAAAATTAAGAGTCTTACACAAATATAGGTGGATTAATAACAGGCTTGAACGAACTGAATGATTATCTGAAGGACTGCTCGGACGGGACTGCTCGGACAGACAGTCTAGGGAACGACAACAAAAACAACAACAACAACAACAACAAATTATCTGAAGGAAAAAGAACCAGACATAATGGGAATTGTAGAGATAAAATTAAAAGGTCCACTACCACCCAACAGTGTAGGACAGTGGTTCTACCTTTTCCAGTGCCCATACCCCTTCATATCTCAGAAAAATGTTCTCGTACCCCCATCCAATACAAATACAATGCAAATATATGAAAAGGATGAGTGATGCAAACCTTGTTTGCTTTCTCATAAATATACAGTACCATTGCACTGGCTTTCATGTCTCGTACCCCCAGGTTTAAGGTTTCATACCCCTTGGGGGTACAGGTACCCTAGGTTAAGAACCACAGGTGTAGGACATGATGCATATAACACTGGGTAACAGCCAAAAAATCGTCAGGGGTTTCTCAGCTGATTTAGACTAATTTTGGTGTTCTGAGTCCGAATATCACATTGGTTTTGCTCAATCAGGTCAACTTTTTGAGATACAGCCATAGGCCTACCTGACGAGCTATACATATGATAATTTGAAGGGTTTTGAGTTCAATCCTATTTTTCTTGAAGAATATAGCGAATTATTCATATATAAATGGTTGCTTCTGGTGTGTTTCTGTTTGAAATTGACTAATTGACTTATTTCTTTCTTTTCAGGGTATTGATATGGCTTCGGCGCGACGGTCATGCAGGAATAATCCTGACATTTTCTGCTACATTTGCGGAGAATACACGCTGTCAATGCACAGGAAGAGCATCACAAGCTTTGTGAAGCGCGCATACCAGGCTTACTTTCAAGTCAAGCTGGGTGACCAAGATAAGTCCTGGGCACCGCACACGGTGTGCATGACGTGCGTGGAATACCTCCGGCGGTGGACGAAGGGCACGAAAACTTCACTGAAGTTTGGGATTCCAATGGTTTGGAGGGAGCCGTCTGACCATGAATCGGATTGTTACTTCTGCGCCATCAATACTACTGGCATCAACCGGAAGAATCGGAGCAGCCTCCAGTACCCCGACCTTCCATCTGCCCGCCGTCCAGTTGCTCACTGCGAAGAACTTCCTGTACCAGCGTGCAGAGAGCTTCCTGACAGCGACGACGAGGCCACCACTGCATATGAGGGAGGAGATACAGAAGAAGAGTATGAAACACAAGATGGTCCGCAGCCCTTTTCACAATGTGAGCTTAATAATCTGGTTCGGGATCTCAGCTTGTCGAAGACTTCCGCCGAGCTGTTGGCCTCCAGACTCAAAGAGAAAAATCTACTCGGCGAGGACGCGCGTATCACGTTCTTTCGTAGAAGGCATCAGGACTACATGGGCTACTTCTGCCAGGAGGAAGACCTCGTGTACTGCCGAGATGTCGCCGGTCTTCTTGTTAAACTCGGCGCTCCTCAATATGATCCGAGAGATTGGCGACTCTTCATAGACAGTAGCAAGCGCTCTTTGAAGAGTGTGCTCATCCACAACGGGAACGAGTTCGCCTCAATTCCTCTTGCGCACTCTACAACTCTCAAAGAGAAATATGAAGCAGTCAAGTACGTGCTCGACAAAATCCAATATGAGCAGCACCAATGGCTCATCTGCGTCGACCTTAAGATGGTGAACTTTCTACTTGGTCAGCAGTCCAGGTACACAAAGTACCCATGCTTTATATGTAAGTGGGACAGTTGAGACAGAGCCCAGCACTATGTGAAGAAAGAGTGGCCGGCGCGAGAGCAGTTAGTACCTGGGGCGAGCAACATCATAAACGAACCTCTTGTTGACCGGGAAAAGATTTTGTTCCCACCGCTTCACATCAAGCTTGGGTTAATGAAACAGTTCACGCGCGCTCTGGACAAGGATTGGAGGTGCTTCAACTACCTGTGGCGAGCCTTCCCTGGAGTGACCATTGAGAAGCTGAAGGCCGGCATTTTCGATGGCCCACAGATACGGCAGCTCATCAAGGACACAGAGTTCGAAAACTCCATGAACACGCTAGAGTGCGCCGCCTGGAGGTCGTTTGTGCAGATGGTGAACAACTTCCTGGGGAACAAGAAGGCAGCAAACCACGCCACACTCATCAACAGCATGATAAAGAACTTCCAAAACCTCGGGTGTTTGATGAGTATAAAGATGCATTTCCTGTTCTCACACATGGAGAAGTTTCCTGAAAACCTTGGTGCGGTCAGCGACGAGCAGGGAGAAAGGTTCCATCAGGACATGCGTCAAATGGAGGCGAGGTACCAGGGGAGGTGGGACGCAGTCATGCTCGCGGACTACTGCTGGTCGCTGAAGAGAGACAACCCAGCAGCTGCTCACACACGGAATTCGAGGAAACGGCGATTTACGCCGTGAACTCCGAACTTTTGTGTCACGTAACGCTCATGTACATGTATTAAGCTTATCAAATGTAATCGAGTATATAAAAAATGAATGAATTTGGATACGTTGACTTTTATTTCCCCAGGAAAACGGAAAAACCGAATTTTTATGATTCACAGAAATTGGGTTTTTGGACGAAAAATTGTTTTTTTCTTAAATGTCTGTAGCGAACAATCCTGACCTGATTGAGAAAAACCAAGGGCATTTTCGGACTCAGAGCATCACAATTAGTCTAATTCCGCTAGAAAACCCTGGACGATTTAAAAAAAAAAAAAAAAAAAAAAAAAAAAAAAAAAATTGTTACCCAGTGTAATCATTGGATTAGAAAGAGACAAAACAAGGGGGTGGAGTTATGTTCCTGGCTAAGAAGGATATAAACATGAGGAATGTCACATATGGAAAGAATAGAGATGATCATGATGGAAGTGGAAGACAGAGGTAGGAAGAGCAGAAAGTTTGTAATAAATTATGTGCCTCCAAAAACGGCCTCGTGGGAAGAGAAACGTAAAAGTATGTTAGAAGGCGCAAGGATAACATTAAACAAGATAATGAAAGATGTAAGAATAGTTATATTGGGCGACTTTAATTGCAAAGAAGTCTGCTGGGAAGAGATGACAGTAAAGGGGGGGGGGGGAGATGACTCATGGGGAAATGTTCTACTTGAGATGATTATTGACCATACCCAATAGATTCAAGAGAACACTAGGTATAGAAATGAAGAACCATCGAGACTGGACCTAATAATCACATCAGAACCTGAAATAGTGGAAAAGATTGAATACAAGACACCAATAAGTAAAAGTGACCACATATTGATTGAACTGGAATTAAGCGAGGAAAAATATATGAAAAGAAATGAATATAGAAAAGGAAGATTGATGAAAAAACAAATTTTGATAAAATAAAACTGGGAGAGAATATACAAAGAGGAAAGAACAGTGGAAGAGAAATGTACAAGTGCACAGAGAGGAAAAGAGAACATATGAAAAAGATGTCAGAAATGTAATGATCAACCAAAACCATTTTACAGATTTGTAAACAAACTGAAAAACAAACAATAATTAGAGAAATTATGACAAGAAGTTGAATACACAGGAAATAGAAATGGCAGAAATTATGAACAAGTATTTTAAATCGGTGTTTACAAGGGAGAACATACACAGCCTAATAAACAGTTCATTGAAAGAAGGAAAAGTTCCAAAAGATTGGAGAAGAGCAAATATAATACCTATATGTAAAGGGGGAAATAAAAAAGACCCTACCAACTATAGACCAGTCTCTCTATCAAGTACATTAGCAAAAATTTGTGAAAGAATTATCAAAAGTACATGGGTAAGGTATTTTGGAAAAAAAAAAGTGCCAAATCCAAGGCAATTTGGATTCAGACAAGGACAATCATGTGTCACAAACTTAATGTGCTTCTATTCAAGGCTAATAGATATAATACAGGAAAGATATGGATGGGCTGATTGTGCATCTCTAGACCTAAAAGCTTTTGTCAAAGTATCACATCAGAAAATGCTTAAGAAATTAGAAACTGCAGGAGGAATACAGGGCAAACTGCTTACATGGATGGAAGACTTTTTGCAAGAAAGAAAAATGAGAGTAGTGATAAGAGACAAACACTCAAATTGGGATGAAGTAATAAGTAGTGGTCCACAAGGAACAGTTCTGGCTCCAATAATGTTTGCTATATATATTAATGATATGGATGAAGGAATTGAAAGTTATATGAGCTTCTTTGCAGATGATGCAAAACTGTTGAAAAAAGTGAACACTGAAGAAGATTGTGAGTCACTACAGAGCGATATCAATAAAATATGGGAATGGAGTAGGAAGTGGGAGATGGAGTTCAATACTAAAAAGCGTAGTATAATGCAATTTGGAAGCAAAAAAAGAATAGTAGGATCATAAATTGGGAGAAGGAGAAATAAAAAAGTAGAAAATGAGAATGACCTGGGAGTCATTATTATGAATAATATGTCACCTGAGAAACATATAAACAAGATTTTTGGAGAAACTTATAATTTAATAAGAACAATCAAAGTGGCATTTACATACCTAGATGAAGAAATGGTGAAGAAAATACTAATCACTTTGATAAGACCAAGATTGGAATATGCAGCGACGATGTGGTCACCAAGTACAAAAAAAATTATAACAAAACTTGAAAGAATACAAAGAGCAATTACAAAATTGACACCAACACTCTCAAAACTATCATATGAAGAGAGACTAGCAAAACTTGAGCTACAGCTATTAGAGCAAAGAGAGAGAGGAGAATTGATAACTATTTATAGAATCATGAAAGGCATAGAAACTATTGATAGAGAGGATCTAATAAAATGGGAGGATAGAAATACAAGAGGACACGGAAAGAAAGTCAAGAAAGACAGTTATAGATGAGATCTGAAAAAGAACAGCTTTCCCCAGTGTAATAGACATTTGAAACAAGTCAGATGAGAAAGTGGTGTGTGCAAAAACAATACATGAATTTAAAAACAGTTTAGATAAAACGAGATATGAAGACGGGACACCACGAGCATAGCTCCCCTTCCCGTAAAATACTAGGTAAATACACATACATATATATATACACATACATATATATACACATATATATACATACACATATATATATACACATATATACACATTTTTGCAGAAACCACCGGGAAATTGAAAAAAACAGATACCGAATTTTTTCCTCTATTAAGACATTTTCAAAGGTACAGAAAAGCAAAACAGAAAGAAACAATATATACATAAGAAGACAGGATATTCGGAAAGGTCCCATGTTACGTATCACAATTATGTCAATAATAAAATTGTCCAATTTAAATAAACCCAAACAAGTTCATATTATTTCCAAAATTTCTTTTTATGAAACAAGATTCAATAATATTTCTATAATATCATTACAAGAAGTAATTACTTTAGAATTTCCCACAGTCAATATTATGACCATCCCTTTGGTGGACAAATAATTCACTTGGCACTTGCCCCGTTCTAATACTATATTTATGTTGGCCTATTCTTTTATCTAAACCTTTGCCTTTTTGGCGTATACAAATAAAATCACAGTTTTTACATGGTATGTTATAAATACATTCTTTACTTCTTGGAGAATTTTTAATTAAAAGGCTCTTAATGTTATTGTTTTTAAATACTATCTGGATACAAAATTTATTAAAAATGCTAGGAAGATTAAATTTTCGTGGTACAGAATTGTTAACATATTTTTATAATTAAATTGTTTGACCTGCGAAGTATTAAGAAAACATTTCCTAGCAGGTCAAACAATTTAATTATAAAAATGTGTTAACAGTTCTGTACCACGAAAACTTAATCATTCTTCCTAGCATTTTTAATAAATTTGGTATCCAGATAGTATTTAAAAACAATAACATTAAGAGCCTGTTAATCAAAAATTCTCCAAGAAGTAAAGAAGGTTGTATTTATAACATACCATGCAAAAACTGTGATTCTATTTATATGGGCTAATTACTGAAGAGGCTGTGATATAGTGAGAAGTTGGTCAGTTCAAGTCTTTGATGATTTAGTCAGCAGAAGAGGAAAATTCTGTATTTTTAGAACAAAGATTAAACTTTATAGCCAGTACAAAATAAAGCAGATGAATTTTCGAATGCCAAACTTAAAATGCTCTGGTTTGTTCTTTATTTTTTTTTTTTTTGTTAGTTTGTTGTTGTAGTTAAATAAATGGTCTTTTTCCAAATCCGGCAGTTTAAATATAAAATTGTATGTGGGGCTATCATGTCCAACTATTAACTTGTGTATTTTAAAAATTCTTTGGTTACCACAACAGCTAGTTTAAAGAAAATCAAAAAGAAAGAAAAAGGAATAATCGCTAAAATCATAATTCTTAAAAATGTTGAATATTCAAAGTTAAATGATCTATACTGTACTAAAATGTCCTCCGTGTACAGGAGGGCCACTGCGATCACTGCTGCCTAGTGAGATGGTTTAACTTTATCAAAAGATGCCGTCAATTACTAAAATATTGAAGAGAAATGTTCACCGATTAATTCAATTAACGAATTTCATTGGTTAGGGTTGGCGACAATTCGATAATAGTTGAAGACAAAGTTTCAATATTTTGTGCATCCCTGTACATAAAGTTCTATAGTTTGTTTTTGGTGGCTAAGGATCTAGATTAGGGCTAGGCAAATTTACTTGGACCATATTACTAATTAGAATGCTAAATATTAATGAAAATCTGTATAGCTACCAAAAACTACCAGGAGATAACTTTTTGAAAAAGTAAAATATCGTGGCTCTCACACTTACTGTGAGATCGCTGGTCAGGCCTCCTTTACAGCCTTCACTCCTCTGTCACATTGCCATCATACTTACTTTTTTCTTTAATTTTTTATCATACATGTAACCATTGTAGCACAAATTGTCTCCACCCCTAGCCCAAGAACTAATCAGCCAGCTGTCGCCAAGGAAGAACCTGATATTGAAGCCTATCCCAGCGCCGCGTCTTTTCAAGCCTGCACCACTAGAAGACAAACAGTCATCACCACCATCACAGCCACCACTAGAAGATGCCACCAACCAGTCATCACCCTTGCCACAAGAAGACACCTTCCCAATCACTACCACACATGAGTTCGAGTCCACTGGATGACAGTCAAGACGCACCAAATCAAGTTCAAGAGTTTTCTGTGGGAGATCGTATCAGCGTTGCTGTACCAAAGTTGGACCAAACATCAACAGACTTGCCTCCTATACCAGCCATCGTAAGCGCCATCCATGGGAGCATGGTCAAGACATATTTGCTTATGGGGTAATCAACACAAAATTCACGGGAGGCAACCTCCAGGTGTACAGCGGTGATGTTGAGATGAACAGTGAAAAATGCGTTAGTCTACGAGAAGCGGCTCAGAAGTTTAATCCAGAAAAACGATTCCTGAAAACACACTGTTCCTGCAAGTGTAGCAGCAAAACAGACCAGTGTTCATGTCGGGCCAATGGAATTGAATGTTTTTTGGACTATCATCCAAGATCCACATGCGCAAACAGAGAAATGCCAAAGTGAACAAGATCAAAGTCGCCACCACAACTCTCAAAAAAGATCGTCGGTACATCACAGGAATGCCAGCCAAAAGTTCTTCACGAAGTCGAATTAGACGTTTATTGTGAATGTACAATGTATGATAAATGTCGAATTAGACGTTTATTGTGAATGTACAATGTATGATAAATGTCGAATTAGACGTTTATTGTGAATGTACAATGTATGATAAATGTCTTTATTTCGCATTTTTTTTAAATGTATGTGGACTTTGGCTGCATTTCGTTTATTTTATATGTTTGCATTTGAGTCATAGTGCAATATAAATAGATTTAAAAAAATTAAATTAAATAAATTATGTTATCAATCTTTCGTTTCCTTCAGTCATTTTAAAAAGATCCCGCATGTTTCTTGTTATTTAAGTTCTTTCAACAAGCCACCTCTTACGAGAGTCATCCATTATTCATAGAGAACAATTAAATCAGTTAACAAATATAAAGACAATGAGAATTCATTAGATTGAGAAATATAAATTAAAAGAAGCCGAAAAATACATAACATATGAACAAATTGATTGGTGAAGGAATGGGTGTCACTTTCAAGATGAACGGACAGCTGCAATTGTCCGGGACACAACTGTCCTAGATCCTACATTCAAGGTTATGTTTTGTCAGCAACAACCAACACTTCTATCCATGAGGACAATATCACATTGAAAAGGAGGAGTCATAGTAGAGATAAAGAAGATTTGTCAAGGGCAGTAGAAGAACGTGGGGTTAGTAAAATTAAAAGTGATCAATTGATTGTTTTTTATTGATTGATTAACCGATTTTTTTGCAATTTAATAATCTAATTTATCTATTTATTTATTTATCTATCTACTTATTCACTTATTCATATATTTATTCATTTATTTTAGATTAATCTCCATTCAGTGAGAAGTGAAATCGCTTCCTCACAACGCCTGGGCCGGTCTTCCAAATTCTTACAGCCGTTACAAGCCATATTATACAAACAACAAAGGAAAACAGAAACCAAGAAGTGAATACGATTAATCAAACTCAAGTTAATATCTTAACAATGTCACTCTGCTTTATTACGTACTCGTAACAGCTGATAGCAGGTTGCCCACCACCAACAAAGCTAAAAAATATAGACGCAGACAAAAGAATAAAAACAATTGTTTATGAATATAATGGCGAAAGAAACAATATCCCAGAGGAATAGCACACAACTATCAAATGAACTATTTTTTTTTTTTTACACCTTTCATAAAAATAGAATCATTGTGCAATACGCATTTTTTTTTACCTTTAATAAAAATAGAATTATTGTGCAATACCCATTTTTTTTTACCTTTTATAAAAATAGAATTATTGTGCAATACCCATTTTTTTTATCTGTTTTATGGAATAAGAACATAAGAATGAAGTAGATTGCTAGGCAGTTCCACGTCCATTACCACCCGTCATCCCCACCCATAAAGTTGTCTAACAGTTTCTTAAAACAACTGATATTTTCAGCGCTCACTACATGGTTACTAAGTCTGTTCCATTTGGGATCCACCCATTTAGTCTTCTGGACAATTAGTCCTCCACTAATTAGTCTTCTGACAATTTTCTGGACAATTAGTCCTCCACTAATTAGTCTTCTGACAATTAGTTTTCTGGACAATTAGTCCTCCACTAAGTAGTCTTCTGACAATTAGTCTTCCTTTGAAAAATGTGGACATTTAGTTTTCCCAGTAACTTGTCAAGTTAAAATAGGATAATCAGCTTTAAATTTCAGTTATTATTTCTTATCAATTGGTGATTTAATACAACCATATATAAATGATAAATGAGATAAGAATAGGAGGATTAGAGGCTGTAGGGTACCTTGTATTACACGTCTGGTATTACATATTTTTTTGTGGACAAGTTGTCCAAGTTTGCAGTTTTGCGGACCAGTTGTCCGAAGACAAGTTATCCGTTCAGCATATCAGTGAGGAATGTGAAAATGAATATCTTGAGAGGTCAGGTCTCCCTATTGGAGGTGGTCTTCCAAGTACAAGGATGATCGGTTGACCTCAGGTCAAGAGTAACAGACTCTGGAATAACATTAATCATTTCCTTTCACATAGAAAGTGAAAAAAAATAAGTGTATATCTTAACACGTTATATAACGGACAGACTGAAGTTCCGTTGCAAAGCAAAATCATGTTTTCTTAGAAGTGAAAATGTATCTGAAATCCAATAAGGGTTATGCACTCATAATAGATTATATTTTAGGATAATTTTGAAATTACCTTGTAGTCACAATCTTAAAATACATACATATACCAAAGACTTTTTCCCCTTACACAGGGGGAGGGGGGTAGCCAAAAAGAAAAAGGCATAGAAATCACTCCCACCCATTCCATTTCCTATATATTCCACTCCCCTCCACCCTCCTCCCTCCCTCTTATCTTGGCACCTCCTGGATGACGGGTCATCCCTGCATCCTGTCCACTGCCCTGGGTCAGAAGCAGTGTCGCAAGACACAGCACATCCACAGCAAAGCTGCTTCATAAATTCGGTGAACCCCCCTCTCCGTCCCCTCATGCAGAAAAGGAGAAGACGAGGAGAATTCCCTTCGGGCTGTGTCAAATTTTTTCTCATACATACTTCCTCACCCTCCATCCCCCACCCACTCCCCCTCATGCATCACAGCATCATCTATACACAATCCCTCTCCATTCACCCCTATCTTCTGTCCTCTCCTGTCCTTCCTCCACAGACATTCCTCTCTTTTGTAATGCTCCTTTCACCCCATCCATCCTAGGACGCCCCCTCATATGCACTCCATCCACCTCTGCCTCCCACACTTTTTACTAATCTTTCTTCACTCACTTTCCATGTGTCCAAACCATCCTAATACTCTTTCATCAACCCTATCTCCCAGTTCCCTTTCCACCCGTTCTCCTCCTCATTTCTCACTCTATCCAGCCTAGTAACCCCTATCATACTTCTCAGACATTTCATCTCAAACACATTCAAACTCCTTCTCTCTTCCTCTCTCATGTTCCATGTTTCTGCTCTGTACAATGGTGTTGGTACAATCACTCCTTCATATAACTTCCTCTTAGCATCCATTCCCAGATGCCGAATTCTCATTACACTTTTCAAGCCACCAAGGCATTTACACACTTCTATCAATCTACATTCTACCTCCAACCCCACTCCTCCCTTTCCTGCCACATTCGCACCCAAGTATCTAAAACTAAAACTATCCACTTCCTCCAGTCTTTCACCCTTAATGCTCACTTCCAGCCTGCTGTCACTCTCTCCCCTTGTATATCTCATCACCTTATGTTTACCCATATTTATCTTCAGCTTCCTTCTTTCACACACCTTCTCAAACTGTCATTAACTTCCTCAATCCCTCCTCTGATCCTGCTACAAGTGCAGTGTCGTCAGCAAACAACAACTGGCTCACCTTTTTCTCCATTTTCTTTAATCATCTCCAACCCCTGACCCACTACCCTTGCATTCACCTCTCGCACCACCCCATCCATGTAAAGATTGAACAGCCAGGGTAACATAACACATCCTAGACGAAGTCCCACCTTTACCTCAAACCATTCACTCTCTCCATTTCTAATCCTAACACAAGCTCTACTACTCTCTTAGAAACTCTTGACTGCTCTTAACAGCTTTCCTCCTATCCTATATATCTGCAGTACCTCCCACAGTGCCTTCCTGTCTACCCTGTCATAAGCCTTTTCCAGATCCATAAAAGCCCAAAAAACAACCTTACCTTTTCCTATAGCTTTCTCACATATGTCTTACCGCAAAAATCTGATCTACACAACCCCTACCTGTCCTAAACCCACACTGTTCCTCACCAATTACTCCCTCTGTTCCTCTCCTAATCCTCTCAATCAAGACCCTCCCATAAGGGAGACAGAAAATTATCTTCTGTAACCAAAGAAGTTGAAATAAGACATCACATAAAAGCAGTACATATGAATGGAACCGAAACGTCCGCGGTCAACAATTTCATGAGGCCTAAACGACAGAACACGTTGGGCTCCAGCCTGCAACTTCTTTGGGCCACGGAGGTGACCCGACCCTGAACGTTACGGCCTCATGAAATTGTCAACCCCGGACGTTTTGGCCCCATTCATATACACCGCTCTGAAGTCATGTCTTATTTCAACTTATTTGGTGGATTAAAGAGTGTAATGAGGAATAGACATTTGGGAATGGATGCGAAGAGGAGACTGTATGAAGGAGTGATTGTGCCAACAGCACTGTATGGGGCAGAAACGTGGAACATAAGAGAAGAAGAGAGAAGGAGTTTGAATGTGTTTGAGATGAGGTGTCTGAGAAGTATGGTGGGGGTTACTAGGCTGGATAGAGTGAGAAATGAGGAGGTGAGGAGGAGAACAGGGGTGAAAAAGGATTTGGGAGATAGGGTTGATGAAAGGATATTAGGATGGTTTGGACACATGGAAAGAATGAGTGAAGAAAGACTAGTAAAAGAGGTATGGAAGGCAGATGTGGAGGGAGTGAACATGAGGGGACGTCCTAGGATGAGGTGGATGGATGGGGTGAAGGGGGCTTTGGGGAAGAGGGGAATGTCTGTTGAGGAAGGAAGGGAGAGGACGGAAGACAGAGGTGAGTGGAGAATGGTTGTATATGGATGATGTTGTGATTGCATGAGGAGGAATGGGCAGAGGGGTGGGGGGGTGGGGTAGTATGTGTGAGTAAATTTTGACGCAGCCCGAAGGGATTTCTCCCCGTCCTCTCCTTATATGCAAGGGGGGCCGGAGAGGGGGGGTCGCCGATTAAATGAAGCGGCCTTGCTGTGGATGTGCTGTGTCTTGCGACACTGCTTCTGACCCAGGGCGGTGGGCAGGGTGCAGGGATGACCCGTCATCCAGGAGGTGCTCAGATGAGAGGGAGGGTGGGAGGGGTGTGGAGTGTATTTAGGGATGAAATGGGTGGGAGTGTTTTTATGCCTTTCCCTTTTTGGCTACCTCCCTTGTAAGGGGGAAAAAGCCTTGGTATATGTATGTATGTATTTGGCACCAAAAGAAAATTCTTGTTATATTCATTCATAAATAAATAAAAATAAAGAAAAATAGTATTAATAAATGAACCAAAGTAATTTTGTTGGTGCTTCAAAAATAAAATAATTCTATTAGACAGAGACCAAAACTGTACCGCATAGTCAAGGATAGGTTTAACGCTAGATAGAGTTTGATAATTATCTCTGCACTTCCATTCGTAACCGTCCTAGCAATGAAACTTTTTGCTTTATTCCTGGCACTAATGCACTTTTCCTGGATTTAAGGTCAAGACTCATTAGATCTCCCAAGTCTCCCTCGCACTCGGTTCTCTCTAAAAACGTTTTATCTGAGCTATATCTATTTTCAGAGTTGTGTAGTTGAATTGGGCCTATCCTTTCCCTATTTTTTGTTCTGTACAAATGAAAGAAGCCCTTTGAGTTGGATCTTGCTTGTTTGGCAACCTTGATTTCAGAGTTACATTTTGCTGCGAGCATATTCTTTTTAACCAGTTTTGCCATATCATACTTTGATCTAAGGTGTATCTCCGTTTTTTATTCTTATGTAAAGTCCTCCTTTCATTCCGATCTCAAGTTTCAACCTGTCCATCATCCATTTGTGAGTATTACTATTCTTTCGTATTTACTTGAGGGGAATACATTTATTTTTTGCATTTACAAATGAATCCGTTAGGTTACTATACATTTCGTCCAAATCGCTGACCTGGCTGTTGATCCCGTGCCCACAAGTGACTTAGTCCAAGGTACGCATATCCTCCGTGACCCGACTCCTGACCACGCTATTGAAGCCTGGCGTGACCGTACACCTGATCCCGTCACAGCCCCCTGGATCGGTCCCTAAGTGATCAAATGTCTCGTATAGTTTCTCGTCTAATCAAAATTGGCTCTCCTGAAGTCTGGTACTTGAAAGTTATTCGTACTTTTTCATTCTTCCCAAATAATATATTCTATTCTTGATGATCGCTACAGCTTGGACTATTTCCCACTTTTGTTACTCTTAACTAATAATGAACACCTAACAAGCAAGTCCAGAGTATTGTCCCCTTGTAGGATCAGTAATTATTTGTTTTAGGAAGTTATCCTGCACCACATCTAAAAAAAAAATTCGCCTCCTGATCTAAAATTTCCCAGTCAATGTTTCTATAATTAAAATCTTCCATGGTCACGTTTTTGTACTGGGACGCCCTGCGAATTTCATGATTCAGGGGGTCAGTCTGCTCAATGCTGAGGTTATCTCCTGGTAGTTTTTGGTAGCTATACAGATTTTCATTGATATTTAGCATTTTAATTAGTAATATCATACATGTAAATTTGCCTAGCCCTAATCTAGATCGTTAGCCACCAAAAACAAACTATAAAACTTTATGTACGGGGATGCACAAAATATTGAAACTTTGTCTTCAACTATTATTGAATTGTCACCAACCCGATCCAATGAAATGCATTGATTATATTAATCAGTGAATATTTCTCTTCAATATCTAAGTATAGATCATTTAACTTTGAATATTCAACATTCTTAAGAATTATGATTTTAGCGATTATTCCTCTCTTTTTTATTTTCTTTAAACTACCATATGTAGTAACCAAGGAATTTTTAAAATACAAAAGGTTCTAGTTGGACATGATTACCCCTACATATACATTTTTATATTTAAACATAAATATACATATATATGCACATACATATACATATATATGCACATATATACATACATACATATACCAAGGCTTTTTCCCCCTTACCAGGGAGGTAGCCAAAAAGGAAAAGGCATAAAATCATTCCCACCCATTCCATCCCCGAAAACACTCCACACCCCTCCACCCTCCCTCCCACCTTAGCACCTCCTAGATGACGGGTCATCCCTGCACCCTGTCCACTGCCCTGGGTCAGAAGCAGTGTCACAGGACACAGCACATCCACAGCAAGGCCGCTTCATTAAATCGGCGACCCCCCCCCTCTCCATCCCCCCATATAAAGGAGAGGACGGGGAGAAATCCCTTCGGGCTGCGTCAAAATTTTTGCTCACACACTCTACCTCACCCCCCATTCCCCCATCCATTCCACCTCATGCATCACAACATTTTCCATATACAACCATTCTCCATTCATCCCTGTCTTCTGTCCTCTCCCGTCCTTCCTCAACAGACATTCCCCTCTTCCCCAAAGCCCCCTTCACCCCATCCATCCATCTCATCCTAGGACGTCCCCTCATGTTCACTCCCTCCACATCTGCCTTCCATACCTCCTTTACTAGTCTTTCTTCACTTATTCTTTCCATATGTCCAAACCATCCTAATATTCTTTCACCAACCCTATCCCCCAGCTCCCTTTCCACCCCCATTCTTCTCCTCACCTCCTAATTTCTCACTCTATCAAGCCTAGTAACCCCCATCATACTTCTCAGACACTTCATCTCAAACACATTCAAGTTCCTTCTCTCTTCCTCTCTTATGTTCCATGTTTCTGCTCCATACAGTGCTGTTGGCACAATCACTCCTTCATACAGTCTCCTCTTAGCATCCATTCCCAAATTTCTATTCCTCATTACACTTTTTATACCACCAAGGCATTTACTCGCTTCTCTCAATCTACATTCTACCTCCACCTTCACTCCACCTTTTCCTGCCACATTTGCACCCAAATATCTAAAGCAATCCACTTCCTCCAGTTGCTCTCCCTTAATGCTCACTTCCAGATTACTGCCACTTTCACCCCTTGTACATCTCATCACCTTACTTTTACCCACATTTATCTTCAGCTTTCTTCTATCACACACTCTCCCAAACTCTGTCACCAACTTCCTCAATCCCTCCTCCGATCCTGCCACAAGTGCAGTGTTGTCCGCAAACAACAGCTGGCTCACCTCCCACTTTTCTCCATTTTCTTTAACCATCTCCAATCCCTGACCCACTACCCTTCCATTCACCTCTCGCACCACCCCATCCATGTATAAGTTGAACAGCCAGGGTGACAACGCATCCCTGACGATGTCCCACCTTTACCTCAAACCACTCACTCTCTCCATTTTTAATCCTGACACAAGCTCTACTACTCTCATAATAACTCTTGACAGCTCCCAGAAGCTTTCCTCCTATCCCGTATATCCGCATAACCTCCCACAGTGCCTTTCTGTCTACCCTGTCATAAGTCTTTCCAGATCCATAAAGGCCCAAAAAACATCCCCTTTCCTATAGCTTTCTCACATATCTGTCTTACCACAAAAATCTGATCTACACAACCTCTACCTGTCCTAAACCCACACTGTTCCTCTCCTAATCCTCTCAATCAAGATCCTCCCATAAGCCTTCCCAACTACACTTAACAAGCTAATCCCTCTAAAACTACTACATTCACACTTGTCCCCCTTTCCCTTGTAAAGTGGAACAATACAAGCACTCCTCCAGTCCTCTGGCACTCTACCTTCTCTCCAGCAATCATTAAATAACCTCACCAGCCAGTCCACCATCACTATACCTCCTTTTTTAAGACATTCTGCATGGCATCCATCCAGACCAGGTGCTTTACCTGCTTTCATCATCTTAACTGCTGCCTTCACTTCATCCTTCCTTATTTCTCCTCCATTTTCCTCACTCATCACTCTCATTTTCTTAGCATTTCCCACTGCATCTATCTTTCCCTCCCTATCCTCCTTCACATTAAGCAACTCCCTAAAATATTCTGCCCATCTTCCCCTTACTGCCTTCTCCTCCATTATCATCTCTCCATCTGCACCTTTTACCTTTTCTTCTCTACTTGATTCGCCTCCTCTTTCTTTCTTAATGCCTTTCCAAAACATCTTTTTATTACTTTCAAAATTTTCTGTCATACTCTTACCCCATTTTACATATTTACATATACATATATATGCACATATATACATATACATATATATGCACATATATACATATACATATATATACACATATATACATATACATATATATGCACATATACATATACATACACATATATACATATACATATGTACATACACATATATACATATACATAAATACATACACATATATACATACATGTATATACATATATATATATTTACATATATATATACATATATAAACACGTGGCTGAGACAGCGTCAAAGACGAACCAAAGTCAGGCAGGCCGTCGACAGTGACCACACCGGAAAACATTGATCACATCCTTGAGATGGTGATAGAAGACTCATCTCGTCAGATAGCAATGAGGATAGGCATCTCCCAGGAGCGAGCTGTCAACATTCTGACCAATGAGCTTGGCATGTCAAAGGTCTCGGCTCACTGGGTGCCTCATCTTTTGACCCCAGATCAGAAGAGAACACGGTGAAAATCTGGAGGTGTTTGAAGCAGATCCAGAAGATTTTATGGCATGATTTGTTACCATGGATGAGTCCTGGGTCCATCACTACCAGCCAGAGACGAAGGAACAGTCAAAGCAGTGGAACCATGCCTCTTCTCCCACCCCAAAAAAAGCCAAGGCATGGTCTCAGCAGGGAAGGTGATGGCGTCTGTTTTTTGGGATGCACGTGGTGTCTTGCTAGTGGACTACTTTTTTAAAGGGTCACACCATCACTGGGCAATACTACGCTGATCTACTGAGGGAGCTGCGTAAGAAAATCAGGGAGAAAAGGCCAGGAATGCTGACGAAAGAGGTCATGTTCCACCAGGACAATGCTCCGGCACACACCTAGGTAGTGGCGATGGCAACAACCCATGACTGTGGGTTCCAACTCATCCCCCAGCCACCCTACTCAGCAGATTTGGCACCCTCCGACTTCCATCTGTTTCCAAACCTGAAAAAAATCTGGCTGGACGGCGCTTCACCACAGATGACGAGGTTATGGACGCTGTGGACACCTACCTCCAAGACCAAGATTCAGAGTTCCACAACAGGGGGATAAAAGCCCTTCAGCATCGATGGAGGAAGTGTGTGGACTTGCAGGGGGACTATGTTGAAAAATAAAAGATTGGAATAACTGTAGTAGCTATTATTCTCTGGAGGCTCAATACTTTACATTCACCCCTCATATATACACATACATATATATACACACATACATATATATATATACATACATATATATATATATATATATATATATATATATATATAAAAATGAGCTCCTCACCCCATATGTCCCAAGCACCTACACCCTCTCCTCAGCTTCCGATTTCCTAGAAATCTTACGTGACTCCCCTCCCGTAAATAATACAATCATCGCTTCGTTAGACGTAGAAAATCTCTTCACAAATGTCCCCATAAACAAGAACATAGACTTCATACTTAAACGAGTATACCACAACACCGAAACCAAACCACTTGACATACCAGAGAAAACCCTGAAGGAGCTTTCAGAAATCAGTACAAAAGAGGCCCCTTTCACCTTACCCAGCGGACTAATGTACAAACAAATCGACGGAGTAGCAATGGGCAGCTCTTTAGGTGTACTGTTCGCCAATTTCTACATGGGAACCATCGAGACCGAAGTTCTTACAGCAGACCGGCCGTCTATATACTGCAGATATGTAGACGATATATTTGTACAGGTAAAAGACCCCGACGAACTGCAAGACTTAAGGAGACAATCCATTACAGCCTCCGATCTCAACTTTACGTATGAAGAAGACAATAATGGCCATCTCCCTTTCCTAGACATCCTTGTCGCTGCCCGAAATGCCGGATTCTTGACAACAGTATATACTAACCCAACCAATGCCGGACTCTGTCTGAACGGGAACAGCGAATGTCCTAAGCACTACGTTCGGTCCACCATTAACGCTTATGTCAGAAGGGTTCTTCCCCATTGTTCCACCTGGGCTCAAACCCATCAAGAAATAGAGTCACACAAGTCCTTGCCAATAACGGATACAACTCACATGTCTCTCATACAATCCAACCATATCTTAACAAACCGTATAACAACGAAAACGATAACACAGCAAACAAAAACTCCATCAAGATATACTATAAGATCCACATGTCCACGGAATACAAGTCAGAAGAAAAAATTGTCAAGGATATTCAAAAAAATTTACAACCAATTGACCCAACAAAACACATCCAAATCATGATATACTACAGAACAAAGAAGACTGCCCAGCTAATTATATGCATTCGACCCAATACCACAAAAACACCTCTACAAGAAGACCACGTTGTTTACCAATACAATTGCAATAGTGAGGAATGTGGGTCTCACTCATGTATTGGTATGACAACCACAAAACTACCAATGCGCTTGACATGTCATCTTAGCAATGGACCTTGATCGGAATACCAAAATAATAGACAGAACATTATCCCTGCAGGTTGCAAATACTAGAAACCCTACATATTCAAATAAAACAGCCATTATTTAATATTCAAGTGGAGGCTCTTAAACCTTACCCTCAGTCAAAAGACTGAACCCCAAGAAGATTGATGGACCCCAATGCTTCAATCACCAGGAGAGGTAACCTGCGATAAAATATTCCACATGCTTATTGGCCCGCTTCAGCCAATCAGCAACAACCTCAGTCCCCACTACAACCCCTATGATCCACAAGCCCTGTATATACGCAGCATACACAGCAAGACACCACACTTCGCCCTTGAAGATGGAACAAGACAGTTCCGATATGTCGGCCACAATTTGAGAATTATTGGAGAAACTTACTGAACAAGATAAGTCAACTGTACATTGTATAGAGAGTATACGGAAGAAACTTACATATACATACAGTATATATACATATATAAACATTTATATATACACATACATATACATTTATATACACACATACATGTACATTTATATATACACATACATATATATTTATATATACACATACATATGCATTTATATATACACATATATACATTTATATATACACATACACTTGAGCCTTCACGCCGTAAACACCTCCTTCGTCGTCGTCGCAGGACCAAGAAGAGGATTCACGACGAAAAAGGAAACCTAGTTTGTATTGTAGGGGTGGGGAGTGATCGTGAGTGTCCGAAATGATATCTCTGCAGTGCTAGTCAATTGTATTAACACAGAATTAGCGAAAATGAATGAAAACAACAACTCGAAAGCCAGTCACGAACCAGAGCCATCTGGCGTCAGTGTAGTTATTGTAAAAAGACAGGTCACTCCATTCAAGAATGTAATCATCCAGGTTGTAAAGCCTCAAGCAAGTTTAAAGATCATAATGCCAAATCTAAACCTATTGCAGCCTCTAATGTTCATAATCTCCATACTTCTTTTGACCCATACATTTTCCAAGGAAGAGTATCTTTACATAAAGGTGGTCCTAATTACCCCGTTACCATACTTAGGGATACAGGGGCAGCCCAGTCAATTCTCCTCTCAGATGTCATTCCCAATATATCCAATGCATTTACAGGTGAAAAAGTTGTCTGATCTTACAAGTCAAACTTCTAGCCCCCTAGCAGAAGTTTATCTAGAATGTGCATTCCTTACTTCTCAAGTGCAAGTTGCAGTACGTCACGGATCCTTACCTTTTCACGGGATAAAGTTCCTGTTGGGTAACGATCTCACTGATACCCTAATCGTTCCCCCACCAAGGACAGTAGGTGAACCTTCACCAGCAAGTCCCACCCTTGAATTGGATGAGAGTTGTCCACATCTGTTTCCAGCCTGTGCTGTAACTCGATCCCAAAGTAAGGTAACGTCTTCTTCTCCACCCTCACATTCCTCATCCTTACTCAAGTCCTTACCCACCTCTCCTCCGTCCTTTGGTAAGGAGGATTTAATCAACAAAACCCTAACCAAGGACGAACTCGCCCAAGCTCAACAAAAGGATGATACACTCTCCTATTTACTACACATAGCCACAACCAAAGCAGACATAGACACCACCCCTTGCTACAAACATGGGCAGAAAAACATCAAATTGTACTTCCTCGCTCAGTCAGAAATAGTGTATTGAAATTAGCTCATGATGGTTTCGCAGGACACTTAGGAGTAAACAAAACATACTTCAAAATACTTGATCATTTTTTCTGGCCAGGAATGCAAAAAGGCACCTCTAACTTCATCAGGACCTGTCACGTCTGCCAGGCTGCGGGTAAGCCAAATAAAAAAATTCCTTAAGCCTCACTTAGGCTCATTCCTATCAGTGAGGAACCCTTTGATAAAATAATTATAGATTGTTTGGGACCATTACCTAAATCAAAAAAGGGTAATGAATACATGTCAACTGTTGTCAATGTGGCTTCCCGTTACCAGGAGGCATTTCCTCTTAAATCAATTTCAGCTCAATCAATCATTAAACCCTTATTGTCAATGTTTACTGCTAAAGGAATCCCTAGACAAATTCAATCTGATCAAGGAACCAATTTTACTAGTTCTCTTTTCAACCAGGTTCTTACGGAGTTAGGGATAGAGCATGTTACCTCCCCCGCAATCTCAGGGTTGTGTGGAAAGGTACCATCAATCGCTGAAAGCCATGCTGCGCAAATATTGCCTATATACAGGACCCAGTTGGGACTCTAATCTTGATTGGATTCTCTTCTCCATCAGAGAAACTAACCATGAGGCCATGGGGTTCTCACCCTTTGAATTGTTATACGGGCGATCCTTAAGAGGACCCTTAACCTTGTTCAAAGAACAATGGTTTAAGTCGAATCAAGAGAAAACTAATGTTAATTCATATATCCAGAATTTGATAAATAAATTGCAGGAGGTGAGAACTGTGTCCAAAGACCATTTTTCCCAGTTCCAGAAATGGAGTAAGTTGGAGTATGATATAACCTCCAAAGTAAGAACTTTCAAAGTAGGAGATATGGTGTTAGCCTTTCTCCCTCCATTGTGGTAATTGTTGTTACGGGAATTGCATTGTTTACCTTGAGCTACGGCAATTTTCCGAAAGCTTGTTTAATTTCGAATCGGGAACCTTTCCTGTAACTTTGTACCACACTATCGTAATTTTAATTGATATATTATTAAACTCCCCTCCCTCTTATTTATTTATTAAGTCTATGTTGTAATTTTGATTAACAAATCGGGAACTTTGAGAACTTACTTAGCATTAGTTGTCCCGTGGTTTCGAAGCCATTTTACGAGCTCGTAAGAATCCCAGCCGAACAAGACTACGTTTAGTTAAATGAACGTTAGACAAGCTTCAACTCTGGTACCAGACGCAACAAATAAACCTCGGCAAGGGAATTCTAGTTAGATCGAAGCCTCAAGAATACACTTTCAGTTCCGATGATAGTTAGAGAACTCAACCATTTAAGTTCTCTAACGTTCTCGAATTTGAAGTCACTTAATTACAATACCATCAACTAACCCTTTTCATAAAAAGTTATTTGGTCCATAAGATCCTAGAACAAGAACCTTTAAATTATATCATTGAAACTCCTGACACGAAAAAAACAGCAGCTGGTACACATAAATCTTATAAAACATTACCTTTCCAGACCACCAGAGGAGGATACCAAGACCATGCCCATATCTATTGAGAATCCTGTAACATTGCTGAAGGACGAAGGCACCCTAACTACAGAATTCCCCCTGCTCAACAGTACCTTCTCCAAAAGGGAAACATTGAACCACTTGGATAAGTATCTCTCTGGGCTTCACTCAAGTCAAAAAACTCAATTAATCAGTGTCATTAGACGGTTTCCAGAAATTACCCTAGACCACCATGACTTATGCAATGTTTTCCAACATAATATTCAGTTAAAAGATACAAATCAAGTTCCCATCAGACAGCATCCATATCCCCTAAACCCTGAAGACTGAAATCCTTAAAAAAGAAGTCCAGTATCTCCTAGATTATGGTTTGGCAGAACCTAGCCATTCCCCTTGGGCTTCACCCTGCCTTTTGGTACCAAAGGCAGATAACACGTTTCGTATGTGTACAGACTATCGTAAGATAAACAATGTCACCGTCCGGGATGCATACCCGTTGCCCTTTATTGAACAGTTACTAGATATGATAGGTGATGCCCCTTTCATATCTATCATAGACTTGCTCAAAGGCTATTATCAAGTAGCCTTAACCCAAGAAGCGAAAGCCATCTCTGCCTTCATAACCCCTTTTGGTCTGTACCAATACAGAGTGATGGCGTTTGGACTTACTAATGCCCCTGCTACCTTCCAGAGGTTAATCAATGCTGTCATCCAAGGTCTACCTGAAGTAGGAGCATATCTCGACGATGTGGCGGTGGTACCTGACAACTGGGAAGACCACTTGACCCGACTAGATGGTCTATTCCATCGTCTGAAGGAGGCGGGCTTGGTGATCAACTTGCAGAAGTCCGTGTTTGCTTGAGGGACCGTGATTTACCTAGGCGCCACCGTAGGTGGTGGTTAGGTGCGGCCCAAGAAAGCCAACGTAGAAGCGATCCTAGCCATCCCTACGCCAAGGACAAGGAAGGTGATGAGGTTCCTTGGGATGGCCGGTTATTATCGCCGCTTCTGCAAGAACTTCTCCACCGTCGCGGCTCCCCTTACCGACCTGACCAGCTCGGCCAAATCCTTCCAGTGGTCCCCATCCTGCCAGACGTCTTTCGAGAACATCAAATCGTTCCTGACTTCCAAACCGGTGCTAAAGACGCCTAACTACCACCTACCATTCCACCTGCAAATAGATGACAGTGGAGTTGGAGTGGGCGCAGTGTTGCTACAACCTGATCCTGCCTCCACCATTCTCCATCCTGTGGCCTTCTTCTCGGCAAAGCTCAACAAACATCAAGAGAGCTACTCCACCATAGAGAAGGAAGCCCTATCCCTCGTCCTGGCAATCAAGAAGTTTCGGTGTTATCTCCAGTCATCAACAACACCTATCAAGATATTCACCGACCATAACCCTCTCGCTTTCATTCAGAAAACAAAGCTGCAGAATCAGAAGATTCTTCATCGGGCTCTAACCTTACAGTACAAGAGTACCATCTAGACTCTCCCGGGCTCCAGTCAGCTAGCCTCCTTCGTGTTCCCCTTCGGAGGTCTTCAGTGTGTGTGTGTGGGGGGTGGTGTCACGATATTAACCCTAGCCAGGTGACACGGTACCCTAGCCAGGTGACATGGTACCCCATCCGGGTGTCAAAGTACCCATTCACCTAATTGACACCCTTCCTACTACACTGCCATCCTACTCCGACGAAACAAGCAGTCAGCCTCCTCCTCCACCCCCCACTTCAGTCGCTCCGCAGCCAAGCAGTAGTTCAGCAGTTATGGCTGAATGACTGCCCTCAGCCAATCACTGGCCAAGACGTCAGCCTAGTTCCCCTATATAAAGCTAGGCATTCCCCACACTCAACAGCCTCGCTTCTAGCTTGCTGCCAGCTTCGCCCCCTCTGGATTGAAGTAATCATTGCTTGGACAACCGACGACTCGACGTGCCAGGTTTCAGTTTTACCCATTCTCAAACATTCTACATATCTCATTCCCTGTTTATTCTGTGTGTGTTAGGATTAATATTATTATTGTTTTGTTAACTTATGTTGTATGTTTGATTATATTTCATAATGAAATATCAAATGGTTGATACTGTCCTCTGTCTTTTGGCATACCAAATGTCTGATGCGTTCTATATCCCCCTTCTAACTTTGTTGTGGCTTGGGCACTCTGTATGCCATTGTGGTTAACAAATATCTTTCCAGCCTGAGCCAAAACAATATACATATACATATATACATACACATATACATACATACACATATATACATACATACATATACATAATATACATATATACATACACATATATACATATATACATACATATACATATATATACATACATATACATATATACATACACATATATACATACATATATATACATATATACATACATACATACATATACATATATACATACATACATACATATACATATATGCATATACAATACCTATACATACATATACATATATACATATATATATATATATATATACACACACATATATATACAGTACATACATATACATATATACATACATACACATACA
Organism: Oratosquilla oratoria; assembly: GCF_046742065.1. NCBI lineage: Eukaryota > Metazoa > Arthropoda > Malacostraca > Stomatopoda > Squillidae > Oratosquilla > Oratosquilla oratoria. Next base: position 93,909 of record NW_027467476.1, on the reverse strand, counting down.
AATATATACATATATATACATATGCATATATACATATATATACACATATATATACATACATATACATACATCTACATATATATACATATTTATATATATATATATATATTATATACACATTATATACATATATATACACATATACATACATATATATAAATGAGCTCCTCTCCCCATATGTCCCAAGCACCTACACCCTCTCCTCAGCCTCCGATTTCCTAGAAATCTTACGTGACTCCCCTCCCGTACATGATGCAATCATCGCTTCGTTAGACATAGAAAGTCTCTTCACAAATGTCCCCATAAACAAGAACATAGATTTCATACTTAAACGAGTGTACCACAACACTTTAAACCAAACCACTTGACATCCCAGAGAAAACCCTGAAGGAGCTTTCAGTAATCTACTGTATACAAAAGAGGCCCCTTTCACCTCACCCAGCTGACTAATGTACAAACAAATCAACAGAGTAGCAATGGGCAGCCCTCTAGGTGTACTGTTCGCTAATTTCTACATGGGAACCATCGAGACCGAAGTTCTTACAGCAGACCAGCCGTCTATATACTGCAGATATGTAGATGATATATTCGTACAGATAAAAGATCCCGACGAACTCAAAGACTTAAGGAGATGATCTATTACAGCCTCCAATCTCAACTTTACGTATGAAGAAGACAATAACGGACATCTCCCTTTCCTAGACGTCCTTGTCGCCGCCCGAAATGCCGGAATCTTGGAAGTATACTAAGCCAACCAATGCCGGACTCTGCCTGAATGGGAACATCGAATGTCCTAAGCGCTATGTATGGTCCACCATTAGTGCTTATGTCAGAAGGGCCCTTTCCCATTGTTCCACCTGGGCTCAAACCCATCAAGAAATAGAAAGTCACCAAAGTCCTTGTCAATAACGCATACAACAACTCGGATGTCTCTCATACAATCCAATCATATCTCAACAAATGGTATAACAATGGAAACAACACAGCAAACAAAAATACATCAAGATATACTATAAGATCCACATGTCCACGGAATACCAGTCAGAAGAAAAAATTGTCAAGGATATCATTAAAAAAAATGTACAACCAATTGACCCAATGAAACACATCCAAATCATAATATACTACAGAACAAAGACTGTCCAGCTAATTATATGCAATCGACTCAATACCACAAAAACACCTCTACAAGAAGACCACATTGTTTACCAATACAATTACAATAGTGAGAAATGTGGGTCCCACTCATATATTGCTACGACAACCACAAAACTACCAATGCGCTTGACATGTCATCTTAGCAATGGAGCTATTAAATCACACTTCACTTCCATACACAACAGACCTTTAACAAGAAAAGACCTTGATCAGAACACCAAAATAATAGACATAACAGGATCCCCGCAGGTTGCTAATACTAGAAGCCCTACATATTCAAATAAAACAGTCATTATTTAATATTCAAGTGGAAGCTCTTCAAACCTTGCCCTCAGTCAAAAGAATGACCTCTGGAAGTTCGATGGACCCCGATGCTTCAATCACCAGGAGAGGTAACCTGCGATAAAATATTCCACACGCTTATTGGCCCGCTTCAGCCAATCGGCAACAACCTCAGTCCCCACTACAACCCCTATGATCCACAAGTCCCGTATATACGCAGCATACACGAGACACCACACTTCGTCCTTGAAGATGGAACAAAAATTCCGAAACGTCGGCCACAATACGCGAATTATTGGGAAAACTTACTGAACAAGAAAGGTCAACTGTACATCGTATAGAGAGTATACGGAAGAAACTTATAAAGTATGAATCTTCAATATCCTTCAACCTCGTCTGCCTACAAGAAAATATACATATACATACATATATATATATACATATATACACACACGCAGACTGATTCACGGCGAAGATTGGAGCTCCGAAGAAGGGAAATTTTCGTGGATCTCAACAATGAATAAGTACATTTTTGTATTTACAGGGAAGGGGAAAGCTCGTGGTGTAGTGGGAAGGTCATGGAAAAAGAGAAGGGGGGGGATTTACTGGGGGAAATGGAAGGAAATGAGGAGGGAGGCGCACGTGCGCCATCTGACGGGAAAAAGAATGTCAACAGGTCCTCAGCGGATGTGGGAGAAGCGAATAATTTCAGTAAAAGCATTAAGTTTAGAAATATAAATAAGAACAACAAAATGGAAAGTGAAGACAATAATTTCAATGGATTTAATGAAGGGGGGGGTGCCAACCTCCCCCGATTAGCAAAGCTAGAGGAAAGACTAGAAAAAATGGCTCAACACTGGGAAAGTAGGCTAGGTCAACTCACACAGATTGCACAGTGAGTTGATAAATTGGAACCATTAAAGAAGGAAAACCAAAACTTAACCAAAGAAGTAGAGCTGGTAAAAACATTAAAGGAAGTAAAAGATGAAAATGAGGAATTAAGGAGGAATAATAGAGAATAAAGAGTCTATAGCAAAAGAAGTACAGGGTTGGAAGAAAGTCCAAGAAAACAATTAAATTGTATTTAACGACATAGTGACACAGATGAAAGAACAAACTGAAAATACAGTTATTAAAGTAATGAGGGAGAAGGAGAATATACAGAGATCGAAAAGTCGCGCACATCAAAATAAAACAGCTAGTATAGGGAAATTTAATCGAGTTAGTTCCATCTACTACAGCAAGATGGCGCCACAGGGGTATCAACAAGAAACGTGCACGTGATTTGTATTGGTTCAGTCACATGGTGTTGTGAGCATAGTGAAGTTCTTTGCGCAGTAGACATGTCGTTTTCCCAAGAGCAGTGAGTCTTTATTGTTGAACATTATTTTCTAGTCGTTCATATGCACGTGTTGTAAATGAATTTCGTGAAAAATATCCAGGTGTCAAAGTGCCTAAAAATTCCACAATCACAAGATTAATAGCCCGTTTCCGGGAAACAGGATCTGTAGCTGACAAGAAGAGAACCGGTAGACCAAAGATTCTGACTGATGCTAAACTTGGTGAAGTTAGAGATGCGATGCAGCGTTCGCCTTCAAAAAGTTTGAGGAGACTTTCAGCACAATCTCAGATTTCATATGGAAGTGCTCAGAAAGCGATGAAAAAGTTAAATTTACGTGCATATCATGTTGGCTGTGTTCAGGAATTGAAGCCACCAGATAAAATAAAGTGTAAAGAGTACTGTAGATCAGGGGTTCTCAAAGTGGGGTCCGCGGCACTTTGACAGGGGGTCCGCAAAATTTAACGAATTTATCGGTGGATGCAGCCGATTTCCGTGACAGCCATCTGGCAACACTGATGGAATGTCAACCACTGGCAATGTATGTCCAGTGGTTCTCAGGAGTGTATCATGAGTTGTTGGGTAAAAAAGACATTTTTATTATCTTTGTGTATAGATTATTTATGTAATTATGTTTTTATTAACTATTATTTTGTTTGTGTATGTCCCCCTTTTGTGAGAACTAGGGGTATACCTATATTTAACAGTACTATATCTATATCTTTTCAGATGCGTGAGTAGGGAGATAGCTGTGCATGTGCATGGTAGTATCAACAGTGATTCATAGTGACAGCAGCCTGGTGTACCTTTGGTAGGTGTCATCATGGACAAGTTTGTAAAACGACCGGCATCCAGCGTTACGAGTGAACTCGGCGAACCATCGAAATCATCAGGAAAAGTGAGGAAATATGACGATAGCTATATTAAATTCGGCTTCATCGAAAACAAGGACGGGAAACCAAAGTGCGTAATCTGCCTGCAGGTGCTTTCTAACGATGCTATGAAGCCTTCTAAACTGAGGAGACACCTTGAAACGAAACATCCGGATTGTGCTCAGAAAAGCAAGTCCTTTTTTGAGCGCAAGAGAGAGGTGTACCACCAACAACAAACTACGATGACAGGATTCACCACCATTCCTCAAAAGGCACAGCGAGCCTCCTACCTGACAGCGCAGAGGATAGCCAGAAGCAAGAAGCCCCAAACAATCGGGGAGGAACTGGTGCTCCCTGCAGCGGTAGAGATTTGCGAGGTGATGATCGGAAAAGAGGCCACAAGTACTCTCAAATGTATACCGCTTTCAAATGATACAGTGAGAAGAAGGATTGAAGATATGTCCTGTGACATAAAATCGCAACTTGTGACAAGATTGCGAACGTGCCCTTTCTCAATTCAACTCGACGAGTCCACTGACGTGTTGAATTGCGTCCAGCTCATTGTGTTCGTTCGTTATCCATGGAATGGACACTTTGTTGAGGATTTTTTGTTCTGTAAAATGGTGCCTGGACGAACAACAGGTGAGCAAATATTCAATATACTTGACAATTTCATGACAGAAACAAAGCTGAATTGGGAAAACTGCGTTGCTGTCTGCACCGATGGCGCAGCTGCTATGACTGGCTGCAAGAGTGGGGTGGTTGCAAGGATAAAGAGGATGAATCCGCAGATCGTAGCCACACACTGTATGCTGCATAGGGAGGCTCTTGCCTCGAAAGACATGGCACCTGACTTACACTCTGTTCTTAGCACTGTTGTGCATGACGTAGTTAACTATGTGAAGTCAAGGCCACTACAGTCTCGGTTGTTTTCTCAGCTCTGCAATGAAATGGGTGCAGGACATGACACACTACTGTTCCACTCTGAGGTACGATGGCTCTCCCGTGGGAAAGTTTTACAGCGGGTGTTTGAACTGCGTACCGAGCTGTGTGACTTTCTGAAAGATGCCAAGCCCCCCACTGCAATGCTTCTTTCTGACCCAAGGTGGGTAGCCCAGCTTGCCTATCTTGCCGACGTGTTCAATATAATGAACGAGCTCAATTTATCCATGCAAGGTGGCTATGCCTCTGTCTTGGAGGTCAGCGATAAAATCAAGGCCTTTAGGGGGAAAACTGAGATCTGGAGAATGCGAGTCTTGAATGGGATCACAGACATGTTCCCACAACTCACAGAGTTTTTGGACACAAACAATCAGTTGAGTTGGTAAGAAATCAGATCTACGGTCATCTTACCGCACTGAGTGAACATTTCAATTCCTACTTCACTGATATCGACACCGATGCCTGGGATTGGGTTCGGGATCCTTTTGTTGCCAGTTCATCAGCACGTGGTCTCAGCGCAAAGGCAGAGGAAGAACTGTTGGAGCTGTCATGCGATGGGAGCCAGAGGATCCGATTCCGTCAATGTGCACATATAGACTTTTGGGCTTCTATCAAAGAGGAATATCCTGAACTCTTTGCTGCAGCTTCGAAGGTTTTGCTTCCATTTCCCACTACTTATCTCTGTGAGGCATCTTTCTCAGCTCTGACAGCCATGAAAACCAAGGACAGGGCTCGGATGCATGTGGAAGATGACCTAAGAGTATGCCTCTCATCCATCCATCCCAGGATAGAGAAGTTGTGCACTGGGAGGCAGGCCCATCCTTCACATTAATAATGTGAACAAAAGACATCTTATATTGGTGAGAAAGAGGGAGAGGGAATTTCTGGAAATGTTATTCAAGGGAATTTCATGGCTGTATTTGAACACTTACCTTTGGATTACACATTTGAATTATTGTCTTATGTTTTGATATTATCAGAATTGCCAATTAAAGATGGAGTTACACTTAATTCTCAGTTAAAGTATTTATTTACAGCTTTCTATGACTGTTGATATTACGAAACAGTGCGTACATTATATATATATATATATATATATATATATATATATATATATATATATATATATATATATATATATATCCTGGGGGGAACACATGTGAGGGGAACCTCAGCTGGTTTTCTGTAATAAAAGTGGTCCTTGGTTGAAAAAAGTTTGAGAACCCCTGCTGTAGGTGGTTTCGGTCATTTGTTGATAACCATGGAGTTGCAGAGCTTGACCGTCTTTTCTTCACTGATGAGGCGTGGTTTCACCTTAGTGGCTATGTCAACAGCCAAAACACAAGAATCTGGTCTGCCGAAAATCCTCATGCCTTGCACGAAAAACCTTTGCACTGTGAGAAAATTGGAGTGTGGTGTGCTGTATCACGTCGTCGAATAGTGGGCCCTTTGTTCTTCGAAACTACAGTAAACAGTGATGTGTACCAGGACATCATTACTCAGTTTATTGCATTGCTGGAAGAAAGTGAGCGTTATTGCTGGTTGCAGCAAAACGGGGCTACATGTCACACATCCAAAGCAAGTATGGATTTTTTACACAAGTTTTTCGGCGAGCAGATCATCTCTAAAGGGCCCCATTCATGACAACGATTTTCAACCCCAACCCAGACCAAATTTTCTCATGGATGGGCTCCAACAACCTACATCGCAACCTCAATTTGCAGGTCGTGGTTGGGGTTGGAGTCGTTCAGATTTTCCTGATATTTTGTGGGTGGAGCTTTATGTCTGTGTTGGGGTTGGAGTGGTGGATGGGTGCGGACAACCAAATCTATCGCCTGTGCCCAAAATTTCGTACCGTGCGTTTGTAGCTATAGTTGTGCCCCGATTTGCATGTAGTGGTTGGGGTTGGAGTTGTTCAGATTTTCCTGATATTTTGTGGGTAGAGCTTTATGTCTGTGTTGGGGTTGGAGTGGTGGATGGGTGTGGACAACCAAATCTATCGCTTGTACCCAAAATTTCGTACCGTGCGTTTGTAGCTATAGTTGTGCTGCCTAACTAAAAAAATGGAAGCGTACAGTAAAGATTTCGTAAGAGATTATTGAGATATACTGTCAACATCCATGCCTATGGAAAGTTAAAAGTAAAGAATACTCGAATAAAATAATGAAAAACAATGCTTATGAAATACTCGTTTCAAAATTCAAGGAAGTAAACCCCGCAGCTACGCATGATGATGTAGTTTAAAAAATTGGCTCGTTAAGAACTGTATGGAGGAAAATTTGAGGTCTTCATATGACCTCCCTGTTGCTAGGAATTGTAATGTACATATGAGACGTTCATGAGGTGTAATAGCCTTCCTCATCATCGTATCCTGTTTTTTTATGATTGGTATTACCAAGGACAGAAGTTCTAAAAATGTGGATTCATCCATTCTTAAATAGTTCATATAGTCTTTAGGCTCGTCTCAGTACCTCTAATAATTGATTATGGGATAGCTTGTTTCTTTTTTGAAGCCAAGACTTACACCACTAACCTTTTTTTGCGCTTTCTATCTGCCTATTAGGATGGTTTGGACACATGGACCCATATGCACTTACAAAGACCCACATTTTCCTTCCCAGTTTCACCTTCATCTACATTAACCTTGAAGAAACCTTTCACTCCACCACTCGCATACCTACCTCACTAGTTGAGCCACCCTTCCATTCCTTGGCCTCTCCTCACTCCTGACATTCTATCCACTAAACTCCCAAACTCAAAATCACCCCTCCCTTTCAATTTAGTTTCACTTAATGCCAATGCATCCATCTTCTTTCTCACAAACATTCTACCTATCTCTTCCCTTTTACTGTCATCTGTACCACACCCACGCACATTAAAAGACCCAAACTTCAGGGTTCTGGTTGGAAAACTCCTCCCAGACCCTTTCTATCTGCCTATTAGGATGGTTTGGACACATGGAAAGAATGAGTGAAGAAAGACTAGTAAAAGAGGTATGGAAGGCAGATGTGGAGGGAGTGAACATGAGGGGATGTCCTAGGATGAGGTGGATGGATGGGGTGAAGGGGGCTTTGGGGAAGAGGGGAATGTCTGTTGAGGAAGGAAGGGAGAGGACGGAAGACAGAGGTGAGTGGAGAATGGTTGTATATGGATGATGTTGTGATTGCATGAGGAGGAATGGGCAGGGGGGTGGGGTAGTATGTGTGAGTAAATTTTGACGCAGCCCGAAGGGATTTTCTCCCCGTCCTCTCCTTATATGCAAGGAGGGACGGAGAGGGGGGGGTCGCCGATTAAATGAAGCGGCCTTGCTGTGGATGTGCTGTGTCTTGCGACACTGCTTCTGACCCAGGGCGGTGGGCAGGGTGCAGGGATGACCCGTCATCCAGGAGGTGCTCAGATGAGAGGGAGGGTGGGAGGGGTGTGGAGTGTATGTAGGGATGAAATGGGTGGGAGTGTTTTTATGCCTTTCCCTTTTTGGCTACCTCCCTTGTAAGGGGGAAAAAGCCTTGGTATATGTATGTATGTATGTATCTGCCTATAAAAAAACAGCAATATTAAAAAGATCGTCAGAGTCGAGATCAGACATCTTGTCACAATAGAACTGCGGATCAACTGTGAAAAATTGGACAATTGGTTGTTGCAGTGAGTGGCGAAGCCGCCAACCACAACTCCAACCCCGACCATGTTCGAAATCTGGGTTGGGGTTGAAAATCGTTGTCGTGAATGGGGCCCTTAAGGGACTGTGGCCCCCATGTTCACCTGACTTATCATCACCAGATTTTTTTTGTGGGGTTACCTTAAAGGAAAGGTCTATCGAAATAGGCCCCGCACCCTAGATGAACTAAAGATGAATATTACTGTGGAGATTAACAACATTAGTGTAAACACGCTTTGTAAAGTAGCCTCAAATATGGTAAAAAGAGTTCAGGCATGCATTAATGAAGATGGTGGCCATTTTGAGCATATGTTGTAATATCCTTTTTGAATTTGTACATATTGATTCATGCATATTGAATAAATTTTCACATTTAATAGTTTTAGTTCAACCAATATTTTACATATTTTAGATGTTTTCTTTTTGATGTGCACTTTTTGATCTCTGTAGTAAGAGATTTAGCAGATAAAAAAAGAAATGTATAATTACAAGGTGAGAGGAAGGAAGAGGGAGGGTGGGAGGGAAGAGAGGAAGGGTGGGAGGGGTGTGGAGTGTATTTGGGGATGAAATGGGTGGGAGTGTTTTTTATGCCTTTCCCTTTTTGGCTACCTCCCTTGGAAGGGGGAAAAAGCCTTGGTATATGTATGTATGTATAATTACAAGGTAACCAAAAAAGTTCTGTCCGTTTTTTGATTAGCCATTGAATGAAGTTGAAATATAAACGCAATGCATGTAGCAATTGTTTTCAAATTTGAAGAGACAAAAGTAGGAACATCAGACGTCATAAAAACACACGCACTGTGCCCACCCTAGTGTTGACGTTCGTAGAATTTTTGCTGCGGAATGTAGAATAATGACACCTGGCAACTGCCTGTAGCTTTTTTTTCCCTCATTTGCCACTTGGCAAAAAGATCGACATAAATACCTACCTATATACAGTCAAACCTCGGTTTTCGAACATAATCCGTTCGAGAAGGCTGTTCGAAAAGCGATTTGTTCGAAAACCGAAACAATTTTTCCCATTATAATCAATGTAAATAATTTTAATCCGTTCCAAGTCTAAAAAACAACTTTTTCTAAAAAAAATTGTTACTATTTTACACCATAAACTGCACTGTATACTGTTTACCATAAATAAGTGTATCCCACTTCTTTTCTTAAACTTTTCAAACCACCCTCTGCTTGCTTGAAAATCAAACCCTTCCGGAATAATGCTAGGATCTTTTTTTATCAAATCTTCATACAATTGTCTTGCTTTGGCACAAATTGCATCTTCACTAAGAGTATCACCTGCTAACTGTTTCTCATTTACGAAAATCGGCAAAAGTTTCTCCACTTCCTCCAATACCTGTGGCCTTTGTTTGCTAAAAACACTTGATCCTTTAGCCACATCACTTGCTTTAACCTGGTCTTTATTTTTTAGGATGGTGCTTATCGTCGATTTCGCCATCCCAAACTCCTTAGCCAACGCAGACACACGAACGCCAGATTCATATTTCGCTATTAATTCTTTTTTAAATTCAATAGTTTTGCGCACTACTTTCCTCTTTTCTTCGCCACTTGAACTTGCTTTCTTTGGACCCATGATTAGGGGCTAATACACGATGCAAAGATGAAAAAAAGTCAGATTTACGTAAATAAGAACGAACACGTCTGCTCGGAATGAACTTTGATCGCAAATGCGCTACGGAGGAAGCGTCCTTGGCATTCGAGTTCTCTCGGCTCGCGAGTGAGCCGCGTTCGGGTACGCTCGGCTTCTTTCGGTTTGTTCGAGAGCCGAAATTTGGTCGAGTTCTGAGACGTAAAATTCTCGAACTTTTTGGTCGAAAACCGATTTGGTCGAGAACAGAAGCGTTCGATAACCGAGGTTTGACTGTAATATGTAAATGTTATTAATACAGATGTTATAAGAAGTAATTAACAAATTGTATTCATTTGATTGATGCTTACTACAAATATATTTAGCAGACATAATAGGGTAATATCAAATTCCTCTTTCAGTAGAATAAAATTCCTCATAGAAAATTCAGCTTTTTACGTTGGATATCTTTTTTTTTTACTATGTTCACACATATTTCTGAACATAACTGTGCAGTGCACTGGCAAACTATTGTAGAAAATATGCAAACCGAGGCAAAATTCATTCGAACTATGAAGCAGAACTGGTCAGTTTTGTGGTTGCCTTCTTAATAGCCGCACTTCAAGGATCACTCCGAGACGAGCCCTGCCTATTTGCTACTGTGTTCAACTGATTTAATTTTCTCTAATACTACTGCATGCATAACACACACGAAATAATAGTCCTCTAAACAGTCAAAGTATCACAAGTAAGTAATCTTTCATGAGTGTACCAAATCTGACTAAGTTACCCCTTTACAATAAATTCTTCTGAATGGGAGGCACTCCAAAGAAAATGGAATGCATATCTTGAACTTGTGTATTTTAAATTTCATAGTTTACTTCAGATTATATATCATGACTAATAAATGGAAGCTGAGAGACGCATGGCTGGAGATGGAGGAATTCAAGCTATGGTTGGCCAAGGTAGATGGAGATCCAACAAAAGCTTATTGTCTGACGTGTCAGAAAACCTTTGCAAGCAATCTGACGACGGTAAAAAGACACATGGTAAGGTGCTAATGCTGTTAATCTGTCCAGTTAGGGACCATTGTAAGACGTCCTTTGGTTGGAGTGAAGGCTTGATAAAATTCACAAACAACATGAATTATCATTTTGTTTGCTTGTTTTACTCTGCTGTGACATCACTTCCTTAATTAATCGTGCCATGTTTGACAGAATACAGAGATTCATGCCACCAGTTCTATCCCGGAAGATCGAAGAGAACATCCGGATCTTAGTGCACAGATCAGCTCGGCATATATTTTGATGATTTGCTTTATAGCTGAGCATAACTTGCCCTTCCTTCTTGCTGACCACATGGCTGACCTCTGCAAAGCAATGTTTCCTGATTCTGCCATTGCAAAAGGACTACACAAGAAAAGAACAAAATGTACTGATGTAGCAAAAAAGGTAGGGTCTTATCTCAGAGGAAATGGTGAGAGACTTGAGGCAAAACAAATTTTCAGTAATTCTTGACGAGTCAACAGATGTTAGTGCGACAAAATACTTAACAATGATTGTGAAATATTATGATGCAATCAAGGGGGCCATTGTTACAAGGATGCTGGATCTAATCAACATCTATGGTGCAAATGATGAGATGTGTGGTTCGACTGGACTGTCACTATATAAGATGTTGGTCAATACCTTACACACTCACGCTATTCCTCTCAATAATTTGATTGGTTTCACTGCTGATGGTGCCTCAAACATCATGGGGGACTATAATTCTTTGAGTAGCAGGTTGAAGCAAACATTTCCAGGAATTAGTATATTTAAATGCATTTGTAACTCCATCTTTGTGCATCAGAGGCGGCTAAAACACTCCCCAGACATTGTGAAGATGTAATTAGAAACATCTATACATATTTTGCATACAGCACCAAACGAAAGTATGAATTCAAACGTTTCCAGACATTACTACAGGTTAAACCATATAAAGTGCTCCATCCTTGCCAAACCTGTTGGCTGTCACTCCAGCAAGCAGTAGAAAGAATTATAGAACAATGGGATGCATTAAAAAAATATTTTGCACACATTGAAAGACAAGAGAAACAGAGTGGTAACCAATATTGTAAAAGATCTAAGCGACCCCTCTATGTTTTTATATTTGATTTTTTTTTGCAATTTATTCTACCAACTGTGACAAGCTTGAACTTCTTTCAAAAGAATACCCCAACAATTTTCCATGTACATGACCATCTTAAACTATACAAGACAACATTACAGTATTTTTGCCGTACGGACTTGATTAATAGGTCTCCTATTTCCACATCTGATCCATCCCTGGATAGCAACCATGCTCCTTTAAGCAACATATACTGTATATACATTTATATATACACATATATACATATATACACATGTACATATATATACACATACATATCAATATAATAAGAACAATCAAAGTGGCATTTACATACCTGGATGAAGAAATGGTGAAGAAAATACTAATCACTCTGATAAGACCAAGATTGAATATGCAGCAACGATGTGGTCACCAAGTACAAAAAATGTATAACAAAACTTGAAAGAATACAAAGAGCAATTAAAAAATTGGCACCACTCTCAAAACTATCATATGAAGAGAGACCAGCAAAACTTGAGCTACAGACACTAGAGCAAAGAAGAAAGAGAGGAGATTTGATAGCTATTTACAGAATCATGAAAGGCATAGAAATTATCGATAGAGAAGATCTAATAAAATGGGATGATAGAAATACAAGAGGACACGGAAAGAAAATAAAGAAAGACAGCTATAAAAGAGATCTGAAAAAGAACAGCTTTCCTCACACAGTAATAGACAGTTGGAACAAGTTAGATGAGAAAGTAGTGTGTGCAAAAACAATACATGAATTTAAAAATAGTTTAGATAAAATGAGATATGAAGACGGGACACCACGAGCCTAGCTCCCCTTCCCATAAAATACAACTAGGTAAATACACACACACACACATATATATATATATACACACACACACATATACAGTTGTAGCGGAAAGTTTGGGCGCAAAATTATAGGTGCCCAAACATTTTGCTAAACTCAAAACCCCCCTAAAATACCCCTTTCTGTTCAAACTCTTTGATATTTTTTTAGTGCTAGTGTCTATACCGTTAATTAAACGAGACAATACGTACCACCTGAAAACTTTGTTTAGTCGCTCTCGGGACCACGTGGTGTTTGTAAATATCTCTCACGTGGACTAGTCTATTTTTTACGGTGGTCTGTTTTTGTGCCTCGATATAGAGTAATGAAGAGACACAATTGTTGCTATTATAACCCTCTATAAGGAAGGTGGGTAAAAGTAAGGTGATGAGATGTACAAGGGGTGAAAGTGGCAGTAGACTGGAAGTGAACATTAAGGGAGAGCAACTGGAGGAAGTGGATAGTTTTAGATACTTGGGTGCAAGTGTAGCAGGAAAAGGTGGAGTGAAGGTGGAGGTAGAATGTAGATTGAGAGAAGCGAGTAAATGCCTTGGTGGATTAAAGAGTGTAATGAGGAATAGACATTTGGGAATGGATGCGAAGAGGAGACTGTATGAAGGAGATTGTGCCAACAGCACTGTATGGGGCAGAAACGTGGAACATAAGAGAAGAAGAAAGAAGGAGTTTGAATATGTTTGAGATGAGGTGTCTGAGAAGTATGATGGGGGTTACTAGGATGGATAGAGTGAGAAATGAGGAGGTAAGGAGGAGAACAGGGGTGAAAATGGATTTGGGAGATAGGGTTGATGAAAGAATATTAGGATGGTTTGGACACATGGAAAGAATGAGTGAAGAAAGACTAGTAAAAGAGGTATGGAAGGCAGATGTGGAGGGAGTGAACATGAGGGTACGTCCTAGGATGAGGTGGATGGATGGGGTGAAGGGGGCTTTGGGGAAGAGGGGAATGTCTGTTGAGGAAGGAAGGGAGAGGACGGAAGACAGAGGTGAGTGGAGAATGGTTGTATATGGATGATGTTGTGATTGCATGAGGAGGAATGGGCGGGGGGGGGGGGTTAGTATGTGTGAGTAAATTTTGACGCAGCCCGAAGGGATTTCTCCCCGTCCTCTCCTTATATGCAAGGGGGGACGGAGAGGGGGGGTCGCCGATTAAATGAAGCGGCCTTGCTGTGGATGTCCTGTGTCTTGCGACACTGCTTCTGACCCAGGGCGGTGGGCAAGGTGCAGGGATGACCCGTCATCCAGGAGGTGCTCAGATGAGAGGGAGGGTGGGAGGGGTGTGGAGTGTATTTGGGGATGAAATGGGTGGGAGTTTTTTTATGCCTTTCCCTTTTTGGCTACCTCCCTTGAAAGGGGGAAAAAGCTTTGGTATATGTACGTATAAGGAAGGTTATAAGTGTAAAGACATAGCCACTTGTGTGGAAATTGGAATGTGGCAAATCCTAAAGTGGACCAAGAAATTTCGAGACGGAGGAGGTGACGCCACTCCTACCCCAAAGCCTCGCTCTGGTCAGCCAAGGAAGATATCAAATTGTACTTCTAAGGTTATTCGGAGGCAGTTGGATAAAGATCCAACACTCACAGCTCGAAAACTAAAGGAAAATAACCCTCCACTGTAGGACGTGTCTGTAAGATGTATTTCTGATCGTTTAGCCAAAGATTTACAATATCGTGTTTGTGGTTTTTGTACTAAGGTTCTTCCCCTCTTGAATGCAAAAAACATACGCGATGGCATATCTTTTTGCAAGAAATATAAGGATTGGACCCTAGAAGACTGGGACAAAAGTGTTGTGGAGTGAAAAGTCAACGTTTGTGGTGTCATCAAGCCGTAGGTCGAAATGTATGAGGCGCCCCAGGGGTTGGACCCTAATGACCCCCACTATACAGCTGAAGTGTTGAAACATGCACCAAGTGTTATGGTGTCGGGGGTACTGTGCATTTGGTGGAGTTGGCAATTAAGTGTTTCTTGAACAAAATGAGAACGAACGTAAATCAGCACAGTTATTTGGAGTTATTGTGTGCTAACCTGCCTGAAGGTTTTGAAAAGTGTAACGCTCACTGGTTTATGCAGGATGGAGCTCCTGCTCACAGCGCTTGGTCTATTAACCAGTGGTTAGAGGACTCTGGTGTAGATTACTTCAAAAATTGGACTGGGAATTCACCAGACCTAAATCCCATAGAGCACGGGTGGCATATCATTAAAAAAAACTAACTTCAGGACCGCGACGTTTCGACTGTAGCAAAGCTAAAAATAGATATACAGGATATTTGATATAATATTGTTAGAAACACGTAGATAATCTGGCAAGATACATCCCAGTACGTTTGGAGAGGGTCATCAAGTTTAAAAGAAAATCACTTGGCAAACAAGTTACGTTATGAGCCGCTTAAATGTCTTTAATGTCTATTTAAATGTCACTTCTATTTACATTCATCTCTCGTCGATTTCTGCCCAAATTTTCCGCTACCACTGTATACACATACACAAATACATATATGCAGAAAAAAAACTGGAACCATGTGTTCTTGAAAATGCAAGGTTGACCACGAAGAAAAACTATTAAAGCAGAGCACTTTCGTGTATTCACATCTTCAGTGCAAATAATATATAGTGGAAGGTACAAAGGTGCAGACTATATAGGTGGGAAACATGGGGGATGTGGAGACGTCCTGGTGAGAGAGGTGAGGTAGTACCCATGGACCAACTGCCCCTCCGCATTTACAATGGGTGCGGAAATGTCCTACATGGTTACAAGTTATACATCTTATAAATTTTCTTTACAAATAAAGTTGTCTAGTTTATATTATCATTTTTCAGTGTGAATAATACAGTGAAAGGTACAGAAGTACAGACATTATGGGTTATAGTGTGGTCCAACTGTGTCTGTGCTTACAATGGGTACAAAATGTCCTACATGGTTACAATTTATACATCTTAGAAATTTCTTTACAAATTTATCTAGCTTATATTATTTTCAGTGCAAATAATACATAGTGAAAGGTACAAAGTGGGTTATAGTGTGGACCAGCTGTCCTACATGGTTACAACTTACACATCTTAGAAATTTCTTTACAAATAAAGTTGTCTAGTTTATATAATCGTAGATTAAGGTTTATATTATCATCTTCTGCGGTCTTGATTAACCTGCTTTTGATTACATTTCTTTCGACTATATGTTACTATAAGGTAACCCCATTAGACCAATAATTTTGTCTATATGATCAGCACCCTATAAGCTCTCAAAATGGCAGGTAACTATCCTTAGTCCATTGGTTGGAACCATATCCACAGCCCATGTAAATAACAATTTAGAACTCAAACATAACGCACAACCAAATTACAATGCTAAATTAATTAGCTACGATGTTATATATCTTTTCACTGAAGTCCCAGTTGATGATTTATTTCATTTTCTAACAGTTGAACTAAATAAACATACTTTACCGTTACCTACAAACTGTATCATAGAATTAATCAAACTATGTGTTAAAGATTGTAAATACCAATTTGACAATAAATTCTACACACAAACTTTTGGAATGAGCAAGGGAAACCCTTTTTCCCCTGTCCTTAGTAATTTATATATGGAATTTTTGAACAAAATTTATTAAAATCATTCCTGTAAACATCACATGCCTACGTTATGTTGATGACATTCTCTGCCTTTAGCCGGATAACACCAACATAACACATTTCCTTACCAAACTCGACAACTTAGTCCACTCCATTAAATTTACAGTAGAAATTGAAGGAGTAATGCCATTCCTAGATGTAAAAATTCACAGAACAGAAACTTCAGATTTAGCATACACAGGAAATTAACTAATGTAAGCTCATATATACATTACTACTCTTCTCATCACGATAAAGTAAAAAGATCTGTTTTCTCATTGATGTTCCTTAGGGCATTACACATCTGCAGCCCTGAGTACATTGATGAGGAAAAAAGAAATATCTATGACATAAGTGCCAAACTGAAATATCCTAAACATTTCATTGATACTTCATATCATAGCCCCCATCCAAACAATCACTTTGTCTATAACAATTTATTGGTATTACCCTTTAATGAAAACATAGTTAATGTCCCCAAGTTACTCAAGAAATTCAAAGTTAATGTAGCCTTTAAGAATAGTAACACTGTTAAAAAAGACCTCATCAACAATTCAAAAAAACTGTCCCAAAGGTTGTATATACAAAATCCCCTATAAATCATGTAACCAGTTCTACATCGGTCAAACAGCAAAAGACCTAGAAGTTAGAATCAAACAACATAAGAAATGTGTTAAAGATAGAAATATGTCCAGTGGTATTTTCCAACACCTCAGTACCTTTAACCACCATATCAATTGGGAAGCTAAAATAACAACTTATAGTAACAATATAGTCAAAAGAAATGTAATCAAAAGCAGTTTAATTAAGACCACACAAGATGATAATATAAACTTTAATCTAGGATTATACAAACTAGACCACTCTATTTGTAAAGAAATTTCCAAGATGTACAACTTGTAACCATGTAGGACAGCTGGTCCACACTATAACCCACTTTGTACCTTTCACTATGTCTTATTTGCACTGAAAATGACAATATAAACTAGATTTGTAGAGAAATTTATAAGATGTATAAACTGTAACTATGTAGGACAACTTTATTTGTAAAGAAATTTCTAAGGTGTACAAGTTGTAACCATGTAGGATATTTTGTACCCATTGTAAGCACACGGTTGGACCACACTATAACCCATATTGTCTACACTTTTGTACCTTTCACTATGTATTATTTGCACTGAAAAATGATATTAACTAGACAACTTTATTTGAAAAGAAAATTTATAAGATGTATAAATTGTAACCATGTAGGACATTTCCGCACCCATTGTAAACGTGGACAAACAGTTGGTCCATGGGCACTACCTCACTTCTCTCACCAGGACGTCTGCACGTCCCCCATGTTTCCCACCTATATAGTCTGCACCTTTGTACCTTTCACTACGTATCATTTGCACTGAAGATGTGAATACACAAAAGCGCTCTGCTTTAATAGTTTTTCTTTGTGGTCAACCTTGCATATACATATATACACATACACCGTCGTCGCACTCGCACGCCGTCGTCGCCGTCCGCCGTCGTCACCAAGAAGGGGATTTACGACGAAAAACGAAACCTGGTTTGTATTGTAGGGGTGGGGAGTGATCGTGAGTGTCCGAAATGATATCTCTGCAGTGCTAGTCAATTGTATTATCATGGAATTAGCGAAAATTAAAGAAAACAACGACTCGAGAGACAGTCACGAAACACAGCCATCTAGCATCAGACGATCAAACCGCAATGTAAACAAATCCACGTGCGACGAAGACGACTTCACAGGATTTAACAAATATGAAAGTCGATTATTAAAGATAGAGAAAGATATGAACAAAACTAGGACTCGGTGGGAGAATGAAATTATGGACTTAAGAAATGATATCATAGGATTAAGGGAATGCTTAGCACAGGTGAATCACGAAATCTCTGACCTAAGAAAAACCAACTTAGATCTCACAAACGAGATCAAGGAAATGAAAAGGGATATAAATGAGCTGAAGAATGATAATGAAAAAAAAAACTAATGAAAATAACAGCAGCGACAATTTAAAGATAGAGGTGAACAACAGATTACATGAGTTGTCACAAAAGATCGAAGAGAATCTAGGTGAAGAAAGTATTCAGAAAATTAAGAAGTGGAAGGAAAACATCGAAAACAAGGAAACTGCTTTTAAAGAAATAGTCAAGCAGCAAATGTAGGATAATGCAAAAGACACAATCATCCAAGTGATCAATGAAAAAGCAAACTGGGTCAGGGATACAGTAGATAGGAAAAAATGTATTGTGGTCTATGAACTAAAAGAAAAACAGGGATTGGCGAGGTACATGAGAGAAAAAGAAGAAAAAGAGACAGCAGTAGAAATTCTAAATGAAATTCAGGGGGAGAAAGAGATTCAAGCATAGACTTAGAAGACACACACAGAATCGGTCGCTACTCTAAAGATAGAAATCGACCTCTAAAGATAAAATTAAGGTCACAGATGGTAGTAGAAGACATCTTTGAAAAAGTAGGCAATTTGGCAAAGAGTGAAAAGTACAATAAGATATGGATAAAAAGAGAAATGAGTACTGAGGAATTAGAACAAGAAAAGTCACTAAGAAAAGAAGCAAAGGAAAAATACTTGTTGAGAACGGAGACAGAATGCAAAGAATTCCATTGGAGAGCAATCGACATGAGATTGAAACAGTGGCACATCAAAACGAAAAAACCAAGGACAGAAAAGATAATGGAGAAAGAAGTAAATTAAAAGTGGCCTATACTAACATTGACGGATTAATTTCAGGTCTGAACGAACTCAATGATTATCTGTTAGAAGAAAAACCAGACATAATGGGAATTGTAGAGAATAAACTAAGAGGAGAAATACCATCTATTGATATTGGACAAGGGCTATACAATTACTGGATAAGAAACAGGGACAAAAAGCAGGGAGGGGGAATCATGTTCTTGGCCAAGAAAGACCTAAATGTAACAAAAATTGCAGAGGGCAAAGGTAATGTTGAACTGATCATGATAAAAGTCGAAGGCAAAAATATGAAAAGTAGAAAGTTTGTGGTGACCTATGTGCCCCCAAGAACGAATGCTTGGAAAGAAAACGAACACACAAAAATGCTAGAAGATACAAGAAAATCACTAAATGAGATACTAATGGGTAAGGGTAATCTAGTAATTATGGGAGACTTCAATTGCAAAGAAATTTGTTGGGACAACATGACAGTACAAGGAGATGATGTGTGGGGCAATGTACTGCTAGACATGACCATGGAGTACACAATGACCCAGTGGGTCAGTGGAAACACAAGGTACAGAAACAATGAAGAGCCATCAAATCTAGATTTAATATTTACAACGGAACCTGAAATAGTGAACAAAGTCCACTACATGACACCAATTGGAAAGAATGACCAAGTACTCATCGAAACTGTACTAAAGGAGGAAATAGACATGGAGAGGAATGAAAAGCATAGGAAATGAAGATTGATGTACAACAAAACAGACTTTGTAAAACTAAAGATGTTCTTCCAGAATGCAAACTGGGAAAAATTCTATATGGAAGAGACAACAGTGGAAGAGAAATGGAACATACTGTTGAATAATTACAATGATGGGGTAAACAGGCATATACCAAGACAAAAGCGAGAGAGTACATTAAATGTTGGCTCAACAAAAGATGCAGTGAGGCAAAAGACAGAAGGGACAAAGCTTGGAAAACGTGGAGAAAAGACAAAAAACAAAGCAAATGGCAAATTTATATAAACTATAGAAATGAGTATATTAATGTGAGAAGAGAGGAGAAAAGGAACCATGAGAAGGATATAATAGATAAATGCAAAGATCAGCCCAAGCTATTCTACCGGTATATAAATGGTAAACTTAAAACCAAACTGGAACTAGTGAAACTACGCCAAGGAAATATTGAATACACAGAAGAATTAGAGATGGCCGAAATCATGAACAACCACTTTAAATCTGTCTTCACCAGAGAGAAAATACAAAATTGGGACGTAGATAATAACAAACATTCTCCCCACATGAGTGAATTTACATCACAAAAAGAAATATCAGAACATCTATCAAAATTGGACGTCAGAAAATCACATGGCCTGGATGGAATTGCAAATTGGATTCTAAAAGAATGCAAAGAAGAGCTAACGGACAAAATACACATCATAATAAATAGCTCACTCAAGGAAGGAAAGATACCTAATGACTGGAAAAATGCTAACATTGTACCAATATATAAAGGAGGAAACAAGGAAGAACCCACCAACTATAGACCAGTATCACTAACAAGCACTATAGCCAAAATTTGTGAGAAAATCATCAAGAATAGATGGGTAAAACACCTGGAAGATAACAACATATTAAATCCAAGACAATTCGGGTTCAGACAAGGTAGATCATGCACCACAAACTTGATATGCTTCTACTCAAGACTAATAGACATAGTGCAAGAAAGAAATGGATGGGCTGATTGTGCATTCCTAGACTTGCAAAAAGCATTTGACAAAGTACCACACAGAAAACTACTAAAAAAACTGGAACACATAGGAGGAATACGAGGGAACCAACTAAAATGGATGGAGGACTTCCTGACTGGAAGAAAGATGAGAGTAGTACTCAGAGAAAAATATTCAGATTGGAAAGAGATGATCAGTGGAGTACCGCAAGGATCTGTACTGGCTCCAACAATGTTTGCTATCTATATGAATGACATGGACGAGGACGTGAACTGTTACATGAGCTTCTTTGCAGATGACACCAAACTGTTAAGGAAAGTAGAAACTGATAAGGACTGTGAAGCACTGCAGGAAGGCCTGAATAGGGTATGGAACTGGAGCCACAAATGGGAAGTGGACTTGAATACTACAGTAAGAAGTGTATCATAATGGAGTTTGGAAAAAGTAAAAACAGAATATCAGGAAAATATACAACTGGAACCAAGGAAGTAAAGAAAATAGGATCCGAAAAAGAATTGGGAGTAATTATCACAAACGACTTGTCCTATGATAACCAGATTAACAAAATTGTTGGGGAGACTTACAACTTGCTAAGATCAATAAAAGTGGCATTTGCATACTTGGACAAAGACATGATAAAAAAAATATTGGTTACATTGATAAGGCCTAGACTAGAGTATGCGACGACATTGTGGTTCCCTAGTACCAAAAAGAATATAAAGAAAACAGAACGAATCCAGAGAGCAGCTACAAAAATGGCACCTGCACTTGCAAACCTATCATACAAGGAGAGATTGGCTAAACTGGAGTTACTGACACTGGAGCAAAGGAGAGAGAGAGGTGACCTACTGACCATCTACAGAATCATGAGAGGCACAGAGATACTTGATAGAGAGAACTTACTTAACTGGGACAAGAGAAACACAAGAGGACATGGAATGAAAAAAAAAAAAAAATTCCACATAGAGTTTTGGACACTAGGAACAAACTGGATAATGAAATAGTATGCGCAAAAACCATTCATGAGTTTAAAAGCAAACTAGACACTGCAAGATACAATGGTGGAACACCATAAGCATAGCTCACCTTCCCGCAACATACAACAAGGTAAATACTAGGTAAATATATACATATATACACATATACATATACACATATATACATACACATACACATATATACACATCTACAGAATCATGAAAGGCATAGAGGTACTCGATAGTGAGAACTTACTTAACTGGGACAAAAGAAACACAAGAGGACATGGAAAGAAAATAAAAAAACATAGCTATAGAAGAGAACTGAAGAAAAACAGTTTTCCTCATAGAGTTTTGGACACTTGGAACAAACTGGACAATGGAATAGTATGCGCAAAAACCATTCATGAGTTTAAAAACAAACTAGACACTGCAAGATACAAAGGCGGGACATCACGAGCATAGCTCCCCTTCCCGCAAAATACAACTAGGTAAATACAACTAGGTAAATACTAGGTAAATACATATGCATATACACATACATACATATGCATATACACATACATACATACATACATATATACACGTATATACATACATATATACACACATATATACACATATATACATACATATATACATATATATTATACATATATATATATATACACATACACATATTTATAATATATATATATACACACACACAAATATATACATATATATATATATGTATATATAAATATATACATATATACACACATATATATATACATATATACACACATATATATATACATATATACACACACATATACATATATACACACACACACTTCATCGAACGGACGGCGTAGAGGACGTTCTGAAGAAAAAGTGAAATTTTCGTGGATCCCAAAGCAAAGGAAGTACCTATTGTATTTACAGGGTGGGGGGGAAATTGCTCGTGGTGTAGGGGGAAAGTGAGGAAAAAGGAGAAGGGGAGGGATTACTGAGGGAAATGGAAGGAAATGAGGAAGGGGAGGACTTGGACCAAGAGGCCAGACGGCTTGTAAACAAACGCCGAACAGATGATTTGGATTTCGATGATGGGACTAACAAAAATGTAAAGATTAGAAACATAGATAAAAGCAGTTCAATGGAAGGTGAGGATAGCAATTTCCAAGGATTTAATGAGGGGGCAGCAGATACCAACCTCCCCCGACTGGCAAAACTGGAGGAAAAACTTGAACAAATGACTGAACATTGGGAGATTAGGTTCGGTAAAATGTCAAAAATTGCAGAGGGTTGAAAAATTGGAAGAACTAAAGAAGGCGAACAAAAACTTAACTGATGAAATAGAACTAAAAAGACAGTTACATACATATACATACATATACCAAGGCTTTTTCCCCCTTCCAAGGGAGGTAGCCACAAAGGGAAAGGCATAAAAACACTCCCACCCATTTCATCCCTAAATACACTCCACACCCCTCCCACCCTTCCTCTCATCTGAGCACCATCTGGATGACGGGTCATCCCTGAACCCTGCCCACCGCCCTGGGTCAGAAGCAGTGTCGCAAGACACAGTACATCCACAGCAAGGCCGCTTCATTTAATCGGCGACCCCCCCTCTCCGTCCCCCTTTGCATATAAAGGGAGGACGGGGAGAAATCCCTTCGGGCTGCGTCAAAATTTACTCACACATACTACCCCCCCCACCCCCCGCCCATTCCTCCTCATGCAGTCACAACATCATCCATATACAACCATTCTCCACTCACCTCTGTCTTCCGTCCTCTCCCTTCCTTCCTCAACAGACATTCCCCTCTTCCCCAAAGCCCCCTTCACCCCATCCATCCACCTCATCCTAGGACGTCCCCTCATGTTCACTCCCTCCACATCTGCCTTCCATACCTCTTTTACTAGTCTTTCTTCACTCATTCTTTCCATGTGTCCAAACCATCCTAATATTCTTTCATCAACCCTCTCTCCCAAATCCTTTTTCACCCCTGTTCTCCTCCTCACCTCCTCATTTCTCACTCTATCTAGCCTAGTAACCCCCACCATACTTCTCAGACACCTCATCTCAAACACATTCAAACTCCTTCTCTCTTCTTCTCTTATGTTCCACGTTTCTGCCCCATACAGTGCTGTTGGCACAATCACTCCTTCATACAGTCTCCTCTTCGCATCCATTCCTAAATGTCTATTTCTCATTACACTCTTTAAACCACCAAGGCATTTACTCGCTTCTCTCAATCTACATTCTACCTCCACCTTCACTCCACCTTTTCCTGCTACACAGTTAAGAGAAGTAAAAGAGGAGAATGAAGAATTAAAAAGTAACAATAAAGATAATAAAGAAACAATAGCAAAAGGGGAACAGGGGTAGAGGAAGATACAGGAAAATAGTAAAGTTGCATTTACTGATATAATTAAACAGCAAATGAAAGAACAAACTGAAGACTCAGTTATCAAAGTGATGAGACAGAAGGAGAATATTGTAAGAGACTTAGCAGATAAAAAAAAAAAGTATAATTATATTAGGAATGGAAGAGAAACATAACCCAGATAAAACCACAAGAATCAAAGAGGAAAATGAAAAAGTAAGCAGTTTACTACAATTAGTCCAGGAAGATGAACCAGAAATAATGAAACAAATCGAAGAGAAGTTCAGGCTCGGAAAGTATAGTACAGATAAGACCAGACCAATTAAGATTAAATTCAGGTCACAAACGACGGCAGAGAATATCTTATCCAAAATAGGGAAACTAGCAACAAGTGAACAATATAAAAAGGTATGGATAAAACAGGAAATGAATAAAGAGGAAAGAGAGGAAGAAAAGAAAAGACTTAAAGCTAAGGAAAAACGGGACCAGAACAGAGTAAAAAAAAGAGAGATTCTATTGGAGAGTAGTGAATATGAATGTAAGGAAATTAGACATACTAGAGAAAAACAAAAGGGAAACAGAGAACACAATGGAAGTGGCAGAAAAACAAGAGTGTCTTAAACTATTATAGATGGATTAATATCAGGATTGAATGAGCTGAATGATTATTTGAAGGAAAAAGAACCGGACTTAATGGGAATTGTAGAAACAAAATTAAAAGGTCCACTACCACCCAACAGTGTAGGACATGATGCATATAATTATTAGATTATAAACAGAGAAACAAAGCAAGGGGGTGGAGTTATGTTCCTAAGAAGGATATAAACGTGAAGTGTGTCACATATGGAAAGAATACAGTAGAGATGATTATGATCGAAGTGGATGACAGAGATAAGAAGAGCAGAAAGTTTGTGATAAATTATGTGCCTCCAAAACCGCCTCGTGGGAAGAGAGTGAACATAAAAGTATGTTAGAAGACATGAAGATAACATTAAATAAGATAATTGAAGATGGAGGAACAATAGTTATGATGGGGGAGTTTAATTGCAAAGAAATCTGCTGGGAAGAGATGACAGTAAAGGGTGGAGACGGCTCATGGGGAAACGCTCTACTTGAGATGATTACTGACCATACAATGACACAGTAGATACAGGAGAACACTAGGTATAGAAATGAGGAAGAAGAACCATCGAGACTAGACCTAATAATTACATCTGAACCTAGAATAGTGGAAAAGATTGAATATAAAACACCAATAAGTAAAAGTGACCACATATTGATTGAACTGGAACTAAATGAGGAAAAATATATGAAAAGAAATGAACAATATAGAAAAGGAAGAATGATGTATGAAAAAAACAAAATTTGATAAAATAAGAGAATTCTTTCAACAAGAAAACTGGGAAGGAATATACAAAGAAGAAACAACAGTGGAAGAGAAATGGAATATTTTGACAAAAATTTACAAAAAAGGAGTGGAAAAGTATGTCCCAAGACAAAAACAAGAAAAAGAATATGTAAAATGCTGGTACAACAAAAGTTGTAGGGAGTTAAAAGACAAAAGAGACAAAGCTTGGACCAGATGGAAAAAAGACAGAAGGCCTGAAAAATGGAAAATATATACTTGTTATAGAAATGAATATGTACAAACGTGCAGAGAGGAAAAGAGAAAATATGAAAAAGATGTCATAGAAAAGTGTAAAGATCAACCAAAACTATTTTACACACTTGTAAACAACAAACTGAAAAACAAACAAGATTTGGAGAAATTAAGACAAGGAGGAGTTCAATACACAGAGGAAATTGAAATGGCGGAAATTATGAACATTTTAAATCACTGTTTACAAAGGAGAACATACAACCTAAAGAGATCGAATGGAAAGAGAAAGTTCCTCCCATGAAAGAAATAGAAGTAACAAAGAATGAAATATTGAAACACGAGTAATCTTGATGTCAGAAAATCGTATGGACCAGATGAAATAGCAAACTGGATTTTGAAAGAATGCAGGAATGAACTGGCAGACAAAATACATAGCATAATAAACAGTTCCTTGAAAGAAGGAAAAGTTCCAGAAGATTGGAAAAAAGCAAATATAGTACCTATATATAAAGGAGGAAATAAAGAAGACCCTACCAACTATAGACCAGTCTCTCTAACAAGTACAATAGCAAACATTTGTGAAAGAATTGTCAAAAGTAGATGGGTAAAATATTTAGAAAAAAAAAAATGTGCTAAATCCAAGGCAATTTGGATTCAGACAAGGACGATCATGCATCACCAATTTAATATGTTTCTATTCAAGGCTAATAGATATAATACAAGAAAGAGATGGATGGGCTGATTGTGCATTTCTAGACCTAAAAAAAGCTTTTGACAAAGTACCACATAAGAAATTAGAAACTGAAGGAGGAATACAGGGCAAACTGCTTAATTGGATGGAAGACTTTTTGCAAGAAAGAAAAATGAGAGTAGTGATAAGAGACGAACACTCAAAATGGGATGAAGTAATAAGCGGTTTTCCACAAGGAACAGTTCTGGCCCCAATAATGTTTACTATATATATTAATGATATGGATAAAGGAATTGAAAGCTATATGAGCTTCTTTGCAGATGATGCAAAACTACTGAAAAGACTGAGCACTGAAGAAGATTGTGAATCACTACAGAGTGATCTAAATAAAGTACAGGAATGGAGTAGGAAGTGGGAGATGGAGTTCAATACAAAAAAGTGTAGTATAATGGAATTTGGAAAAAGCAAAAAACAGAATAACAGGAGCATATAAATTGGGAGAAGAAGGGATAAAAAAGTAGAAAATGAGAAGGACATGGGAGTCATTGTTTAAGAATAATATGTCACCTGAGAAACATATAAATAAGATTTTTGGAGAAACTTCTAATTTAATAAGAACAATCAAAGTTGCATTTACATACCTGGATGAAGAAATGGTGAAGAAAATTCTAATCACCCTGATAAGACCAAGATTGGAATATGCAGCAACGATATGGTCACCAAGTACAAAAAAAAATGTATAAAAAAATTGAAAGAATACAAAGAGCAATTACAAAATTGGCACCAACACTCTCAAAACTATCATATGAAGAGAGACTAGCAAAACTTGAGCTACAGACACTAGAGCAAAGAAGAGAGAGAGGAGATTTGATAGCTATTTACAGAATCATGAAAGGCATAGAAATTACTGATAGAGAGAATCTGATAAAATGGGATGATAGAAATACAAGAGGACACGGAAAGAAAATAAAAAAAGACAGCTATAGAAGATATGTGAAAAAGAACAGCTTTCTTCAGAGTAATAAACAGTTGGAACAAGTTAGATGAGAAAGTGGTGTTTGCAAAAACAATACATGAATTTAAAAATAGTTTAGATAAAATGAGATATGAAGACGGGACACCACGAGCATAGCTCCCCTTCCCGTAAAATACAACTAGGTAAATACATATATATATATATATATATATATATATATATATATATATATATATACATATATATATATATATATATATATATATACAGGTAAACGTCGACTTACGATGGCCGCGACTTACGATTGTTCGACTTTACGATGACGACGACGACGATATATATTTAATCCCTTCCATACGGTGCCGCACACGTAGGCGTCATGAGGAGCAAGTGGATTCGCGACGCTGCCATATCGGCGTCTTGATTGTATTTATTGTAGTCGCCCCTGTGTTTTTACATTCTCTCAAATGTGCCCTGAATCCCATTCTCTGTGGTTTTCAAAATTCGCGGGTGAAAGAGAGAACGATCGATATAAGCGGTGACTATATTTTATGATGCTAGTATTATTACGACACGTCGTACGGCTGGCATTGGCTGCTGCCCGCGAGATTTAAGTTCCGTACTGAAAATACATATTATGGTGTTTGAATATGGTAAAAAGGATAAAAATAATTAAATAAACTACTGTACATGTTTAATAGGCTATATTCAGTATCTCTGGTGGTTAATATACAGGTAGGCTAGGTACAGTGACCACGGAACAGAGTGATACACAAATTGGGGATCGACTTACGATGGAATCGTCTTACGATGGCTCTATCGAAACCTAATGCCATCGTAAGTCGACGTTTGCCTGTATATATATGTATATACACACACACATATATATAAACACATAGGAGGAATACGAGGGAACCAACTAAAATAGATGGAGGACTTCCTGACTGGAAGAAAGATGAGAGTAGTACTCAGAGAAAAATATTCAGATAGGAAAGAGGTGAGCAGTGGAGTACCACAAGGATCTGTACTGGCTCCAACAATGTTTGCTATCTATATGAATGATATCGACAAGGGCGTGAACTGTTACATGAGCTTCTTTGCTGATGACGCCAAACTGTTAAGGAAAGTAGAAACTGATAAGGACTGTGAAGCACTGCAAGAAGATCTGAATAGGGTATGGAACTGGAGTCAGAAATGGGAAGTGGATTTTAATACTAAGAAGTGTAGGATAATGGAGTTTGGAAAAAAGCAAAAACAGAATATCAAGAAAATATACAATTGGAACCAAGGAAGTAAAGAAAGTAGGATCCGAAAAAGACTTGGGAGTTATTATCACAAACGACTTGTCCTATGATACACAGATTAACAAAATTGTCGGGGAGACTTACAACTTGCTAAGATCAATAAAAGTGGCTTTTGCTTACCTGGACGAAGACATGATAAAAAATATATTGGTTACATTGATAAGGCCTAGACTAGAGTATGCGGCGACATTGTGGTCCCCCAGTACCAAAAAGAATATAAAGAAAATAGAAAGAATCCAAAGAGCAGCTACAAAAATGGCACCTGCACTTGCAAACCTATCATACGAGGAGAGATTGGCTAAACTGGAGCTACCGACACTGGAGCAAAGAAGAGAGAGAGGAGACCTACTGACCATCTACAGAATCATGAAAGGCACAGAGATACTTGATAGAGAAGAATTGCTAAACTGGAACAAGAGAAACACAAGAGGACATGGGAGGAAATTAAGAAAACACAGCTATAGAAGAGAACTGAAGAAAAACAGTTTTCCACATAGAGTTTTAGACACTTGGAACAAACTGGATAATGAAATAGCAAGCACAAAAACCATTCACGAGTTTAAAAGCAAACTAGACACTGAGAGATACAATGGCGGGACAACACGAGCATAGCTCCCCTTCCCGCAAAATACAACTAGGTAAATATAATAAGATACAATGGCGGGACAACACAAGCATAGCTCCCCTTCCCGCAAAATACAACTAGGTAAATATATACACACATATATACATATATACACACACATATATGAAAAGTAGAAAGTTTGTGGTGACTTATGTGCCTCCAAAAACAAGCGCTTGGAAAGAAAACGAACATACAAAATTGCTAGATGATACAAGAAAATCACTCAATGAGATACTAATGGGTAAGGGTAATCTGGTAATTATGGGGGACTTCAACTGCAAAGAAATTTGTTGGGACAGCATGACAGTGCAAGGAGGAGATGACTCGTGGGGCAATGTACTACTAGATATGACCATGGAGTACACAATGACCCAACGGGTCAGTGAAAACACAAGGTACAGAAATAATGAAGAGCCATCGAAACTAGATCTAATATTTACAACAGAACCTGAAATAGTGCATAAAGTCCAGTATGAGACACCAATTGGAAAGAGTGACCATGTACTCATCGAAACTGTACTAAAGGAAGAAATAGACATAGAGAGGAACGAAAAGCATAGGAAAGGAAGACTGATGTACAACAAAACAGACTTTACAAAACTAAAGACATTCTTCCGGAATGCAAACTGGGAAATATTTTACAGGGAAGAAACAACAGTGGAAGAGAAATGGAATATATTGATGGAAAACTACAATGAAGGTGTAAACAGGCATGTACCAAGACAAAAGCGAGAGAGAGAGTACATTAAATGTTGGTTCAACAAAAGATGCAGTGAGGCAAAAGACAGAAGGGACAAAGCTTGGAAAAAGTGGAGAAAAGACAAAAAACAAAGCAAATGGCAAATTTATGTTAACTATAGAAATGAGTATGTTAATGTGAGAAGAGAGGAAAAAAGGAACCATGAGAAGGATATTATTTAATAATTCAAAGAGAAACCAAAACTTTTCTATCGGTATGTGAATGGTAAACTTAAAAACAAACAGGAAATGGTGAAACTATGCCAAGGAAACATAGAATACACAGAAGATTTAGAGATGGCCGAAGTCATGAACAATCACTTTAAATCTGTTTTCAGAGAGAAAATACCAAATTGTGACATAGATAAAAACAAGAAATCTCCCCTCATGAATGAGTTTACAGCATCACTAAAGGAAATATCAGAACATCTATCAAGGCTGGATGTCAGAAAATCACATGGCCCGGATGGTATTGCAAATTGGATTCTAAAGGAGTGCAAAGAAGAACTAACAGACAAAATACACATCTTAATAAACAGCTCACTCAAAGAAGGAAAGACACCCAAGGACTGGAAAAACGCTAACATTGTACCAATACACAAAGGAGGAAACAAAGAAGAACCCACCAACTATAGGCCAGTATCACTATCAAGCACCATAGCCAAAATTTGTGAGAAAATAATCAAGAATAGATGGGTAAAACATCTAGAAGACAATGACATATTAAACCCAAGACAATTCGGATTCAGACAAGGAAGATCATGCTCCACAAACTTAATATGCTTTTACTCAAGACTAATAGACATAGTGCAAGAAAGAAATGGATGGGCTGATTGTGCATTCCTAGACTTGCAAAAAGCCTTTGACAAAGTACCACACAGAAAACTACTAAAAAAAACTGGAACACATAGGAGGAATACAAGGAAACCTACTAAAATGGATAGAGGACTTTCTGACTGGTAGAAAGATGAGAGTAGTGCTCAGAGAAAAATATTCAGATTGGAAAGAGGTGATCAGTGGAGTACCACAAGGATCTGTGCTGGCACCAATAATGTTTGCTATCTATATGAATGACATGGACGAGGACGTGAACTGCTACATGAGCTTCTTTGCCGATGACGCCAAACTGCTAAGGAAAATAGAAACTGATGAGGACTGTGAAGCACTGCAAGACCTAAATAGGGTATGGAACTGGAGTCAGAAATGGGAAGTGGACTTTAATACTAAGTGTAGCATAATGGAGTTTGGAAAAAGCAAAATCAGAATATCAGGAAAATATACAATTGGAACCAAAGAAGTAAAGAAAGTAGGATCCGAAAAAGATTTGGGAGTAATTATCACGAACGACTTGTCCTATGATATACAGATTAACAAAATTGTCGGGGAGACTTACAACTTGCTAAGATCAATAAAAGTGGCGTTTACATACTTTGACGAAGACATGATAAAAAAAAATATTTGGTTTGGTTTGAAGTAAAGGTGGGACTTCGTCAAGGATGCGTTATGTCGCCCTGGCTGTTCAACTTATACATGGATGGGGTGGTGCGAGAGGTGAATGCTAGGGTAGTGAGTCAGGGATTGGAGATGGTTAAAGAAAATGGAGAAAAGTGGGAGGTGAGCCAGCTGTTGTTTGCGGACGACACTGCACTTGTGGCAGGGTCAGAGGAGGGATTGAGGAAGCTGGTGGCAGAGTTTGGGAGAGTATGTGATAGAAGAAAGCTAAAGATAAATGTGGGTAAAAGTAAGGTGATGAGATGTACAAGGGGTGAAAGTGGCAGTAGACTGGAAGTGAACATTAAGGGAGAGCGACTGGAGGAAGTGGATAGTTTTAGATACTTGGGTGCAAGTGTAGCAGGAAAAGGTGGAGTGAAGGTGGAGGTAGAATGTAGATTGAGAGAAGCGAGTAAATGCCTTGGTGGTTTAAAGAGTGTAATGAGAAATAGACATTTGGGAATGGATGCGAAGAGGAGACTGTATGAAGGAGTGATTGTGCCAACAGCACTGTATGGGGCAGAAACGTGGAACATAAGAGAAGAAGAGAGAAGGAGTTTGAATGTGTTTGAGATGAGGTGTCTGAGAAGTATGGTGGGGGTTACTAGGCTAGATAGAGTGAGAAATGAGGAGGTGAGGAGGAGAACAGGGGTGAAAAAGGATTTGGGAGAGAGGGTTGATGAAAGAATATTAGGATGGTTTGGACACATGGAAAGAATGAGTGAAGAAAGACTAGTAAAAGAGGTATGGAAGGCAGATGTGGAGGGAGTGAACATGAGGGGACGTCCTAGGATGAGGTGGATGGATGGGGTGAAGGGGGCTTTGGGGAAGAGGGGAATGTCTGTTGAGGAAGGACGGGAGAGGACATTCTACAGGGGTGAATGGAGAGTGGTTATATATGGGTGATGTTGTTGTTGTTGTTGTCGTTCCCTAGACTGTCTGTCCGAGCAGTCCCGTCTCCCCAAGGAAGGCCACAGCCGAAACTGGGTTTTCCCACAAATCCTTTAAAGAGTGTATGTTGTGTTGTTTGCGTGCATGATTGTGTATAATGCAGTCTTCCATTATGTGTTGTATGGTATGGGGTGAAGTGTTACATCCTGGGCAGCTGTCCACAACACGGTCGTCCAGCCTCTTCTGGTAGCTTAGAAGTGCTGGGTGGTGACCGCATCGCAGTCTGGCCAAGTGGACTCTGTCCTTACGTGGGAGAGAGGATTCAGAAGGGTGGATATCAGGGGGTCTGGCATGCAGCAGTGTGTTGTCTTTCAGTGTGTTAATGGAGCGGTGAGTGATATGATTATGAATATGTTTCCGGAGGCTGGTATTTGGTGGTTGTGGAGGAAGAGAAGAGAGTATCTGTGTGTAATAAAGGTCTTTGGGTGTAGTTTTAATGTTTCTTGGCGTGTGTGGGTGTTCTGCTATGTAGTGTAGCGGGTGTGATGTGTTTGTGGTGGCTGCAGCAAGTGTTTGTGTGCCTCTCATGTCGAGGTGGTCCTTGACTTTGAGGACTTTTGTTTCATGGTGTAAATGGTCTGTAGGTGATGTATTTGTGCAGCCTGTAATTGTTTTTAGGGCTTTGTTTTGTATGATTTGAAGGGTGTTGTGGTGTGTGTCTCACTGAGATTAGGAGCCCATGCAGGACTCGCATAATTCATCACTGAGCGTATGCATTGTTTGTATATTGTTATATTAGTTTCTTTGTTTTGTCCAAATGTTGTTCCAGTGATTGACTTAAGTGCGTTAAGTCTAGGTGTGCATTTGTTTTTTATGTTTGTGAGGTGTTGTTTGAAAGACATGGATGTATCGTATGTTACACCAAGAATTTTCGGTGTGTTTGTGTGTGGTATTAGAGTGTTGTTGATGTAGAGATGAGGTATGTATTTGTGTTCTTTTGTCCAGTTGGTGAGAAGTGTTGCTGTAGATTTGGTTGGAGCTATTTTGAGTCTGTTTGTGATGAACCATGTGTTGAGTGTGTCAAGGTAAGGCTGGATTATTTCTGCAGCTTTGTCTGTGTTACGATGTGTGCATGTGATTGTTATGTCGTCTGCGTAGGAAGAGATTTGTATTTCTGAGGTGTCTGGCGTGGGTAAGTCATGCATGTATAGATTAAATAATGTGGGGGATAGAACCGAGCCCTGTGGTACTCCGTTCTTAATGTTTCTGATGTGCGATGATTGGCCATTATATGACACATGAGCATTCCTGCCTGCCAGATAATTGGCCAGCCATCTTTTGGTGTTATTGTGCATGTCTGTGTTATATATTTTATTTGTTAGGTTGTGGCGGGGGATAGCATCAAAAGCTTTACTAATGTCCAATGTTATAAGAAGTGTTCTGTGGTGGGGCCTATCTGAATTGATGCCATCTAAAATTCTTTGTGTGAGGTTTGTCAGAAGAGTGTTTGTGGAGTGTAGTGGCCTAAAACCGTGTTGTGAGTCAGCAAGGGGAATATATGGTGTGACAAGTTTAAGTATTAGGCGTTCAATGACTTTAGAGGGGGTGCAGAGAAGTGTGATTGGGCGGTGCGATGTTGGGATTGTTGGGTCTTTGTTCGGTTTTGGAATGGTGATTATTTTACCATGCTTCCAGATGTCGGGTATTGTGTTGTGTGAATAGCTGTAGTTTGCAATGTTTGTGAGTGCGTGTATACCTTGTGGTCCAATGTGTTTTAGGTGTATGTTGCTTATGTTATCAGGGCCACAGGCAGATGAGTGCTTGAGACTATGTAATATGAGTTTTGTCTGACTGTCTATGAAGGGTGTATAGTCTGAGTCTGTGGGAAAGTCTTTCTTACGTCGAATGGTGCGTCGGTCGTCAGGGTGAGATGTAAGATGGCTCGTCTGTGCAAAATGACGTATGAGTGCGTTTGCTTGTTGTCTGTTTGAGGGTAGATTATCTGTTGTGACTGGATGATGTTGTGACTGGATGATGTTGTGACTGCATGAGGAGGAATGGGCGGGGGGGTGGGGGGTGGGGTAGTATGTGTGAGTAAATTTTGACGCAGCCCGAAGGGATTTCTCCCCGTCCTCTCCTTATATGCAAAGGGGGACGGAGAGGGGGGGTCGCCGATTAAATGAAGCGGCCTTGCTGTGGATGTACTGTGTCTTGCGACACTGCTTCTGACCCAGGGCGGTGGGCAGGGTTCAGGGATGACCCGTCATCCAGGAGGTGCTCAGATGAGAGGAAGGGTGGGAGGGGTGTGGAGTGTATTTAGGGATGAAATGGGTGGGAGTGTTTTTATGCCTTTCCCTTTGTGGCTACCTCCCTTGGAAGGGGGAAAAAGCCTTGGTATATGTATGTATGTACATTGATAAGGCCTAGACTAGAGTATGCGGCGTCATTGTGGTCCCCCAGTACCAAAAAGAATATAAAGAAAATAGAAAGAATCCAGAGAGCAGCAACAAAAATGGCACCTGCACTTGCAAACCTATCATACGAGGAGAGATTGGCTAAACTGGAGTTACCGACACTGGAGCAAAGAAGAGAGAGAGGTGACCTATTGACCATCTACAGAATCATGAGAGGCACAGAGGTACTCGATAGAGAGAACTTACTTAACTGGGACAAAAGAAACAAAAGAGGACATGGAAAGAAAATCAAAAAACATAGCTATAGAAGAGAACTGAAGAAAAACAGTTTTCCTCATAGAGTTTTGGACACTTGGAACAAACTGGACAATGAAATAGTATGCGCAAAAACCATTCATGAGTTTAAAAACAAACTAGACACTGCAAGATACAAAGGCGGGACATCACGAGCATAGCTCCCCTTCCCGCAAAATACAACTAGGTAAATACAACTAGGTAAATATACACACATATATATATATATATACACACACACACACACACACATCGAAACTGTACTAAAGGAAGAAATAGACATAGAGAGGAACGAAAAGCATAGGAAAGGAAGACTGATGTACAACAAAACAGACTTTACAAAACTAAAGACATTCTTCCGGAATGCAAACTGGGAAATATTTTACAGGGAAGAAACAACAGTGGAAGAGAAATGGAATATATTGATGGAAAACTACAATGAAGGTGTAAACAGGCATGTACCAAGACAAAAGCGAGAGAGAGAGTACATTAAATGTTGGTTCAACAAAAGATGCAGTGAGGCAAAAGACAGAAGGGACAAAGCTTGGAAAAAGTGGAGAAAAGACAAAAAACAAAGCAAATGGCAAATTTATGTTAACTATAGAAATGAGTATGTTAATGTGAGAAGAGAGGAAAAAAGGAACCATGAGAAGGATATTATAGACAAATGCAAAGAGCAACCCAAACTTTTCTATCGGTATGTGAATGGTAAACTTAAAAACAAACAGGAAATGGTGAAACTATGCCAAGGAAACATAGAATACACAGAAGATTTAGAGATGGCCGAAGTCATGAACAATCACTTTAAATCTGTTTTCACCAGAGAGAAAATACCAAATTGTGACATAGATAAAAACAAGAAATCTCCCCTCATGAATGAGTTTACAGCATCACTAAAGGAAATATCAGAACATCTATCAAGGCTGGATGTCAGAAAATCACATGGCCCGGATGGTATTGCAAATTGGATTCTAAAGGAGTGCAAAGAAGAACAAATGGACAAAATACACATCTTAATAAACAGCTCACTCAAAGAAGGAAAGATACCCGAGGACTGGAAAAACGCTAACATTGTATCAATACACAAAGAAGGAAACAAAGAAGAACCCACCAACTATAGGCTAGTATCACTTACAAGCACCATAGCCAAAATTTGTGAGAAAATAATCAAGAATAGATGGGTAAAACATCTGGAAGACAATGACATATTAAACCCAAGACAATTCGGATTTAGACAAGGAAGATCATGCTCCACAAACTTAATATGCTTTTACTCAAGACTAATAGACATAGTGCAAGAAAGAAATGGATGGGCTGATTGTGCATTCCTAGACTTGCAAAAAGCCTTTGACAAAGTACCACACAGAAAACTACTAAAAAAACTGGAACACATAGGAGGAATACAAGGAAACCTACTAAAATGGATAGAGGACTTTCTGACTGGTAGAAAGATGAGAGTAGTGCTCAGAGAAAAATATTCAGATTGGAAAGAGGTGATCAGTGGAGTACCACAAGGATCTGTGCTGGCACCAATAATGTTTGCTATCTATATGAATGACATGGACGAGGACGTGAACTGCTACATGAGCTTCTTTGCCGATGACGCCAAACTGCTAAGGAAAATAGAAACTGATGAGGACTGTGAAGCACTGCAAGAAGACCTAAATAGGGTATGGAACTGGAGTCAGAAATGGGAAGTGGACTTTAATACTAAGAAGTGTAGCATAATGGAGTTTGGAAAAAGCATACATACATACATACATATACCAAGGCTTTTTCCCCCTTCCAAGGGAGGTAGCCACAAAGGGAAAGGCATAAAAACACTCCCACCCATTTCATCCCTAAATACACTCCACACCCCTCCCACCCTTCCTCTCATCTGAGCACCTCCTGGATGACGGGTCATCCCTGAACCCTGCCCACCGCCCTGGGTCAGAAGCAGTGTCGCAAGACACAGTACATCCACAGCAAGGCCGCTTCATTTAATCGGCGACCCCCCCTCTCCGTCCCCCTTTGCATATAAGGAGAGGACGGGGAGAAATCCCTTCGGGCTGCGTCAAAATTTACTCACACATACTACCCCACCCCCCACCCCCCCGCCCATTCCTCCTCATGCAGTCACAACATCATCCATATACAACCATTCTCCACTCACCTCTGTCTTCCGTCCTCTCCCTTCCTTCCTCAACAGACATTCCCCTCTTCCCCAAAGCCCCCTTTACCCCATCCATCCACCTCATCCTAGGACGTCCCCTCATGTTCACTCCCTCCACATCTGCCTTCCATACCTCTTTTACTAGTCTTTCTTCACTCATTCTTTCCATGTGTCCAAACCATCCTAATATTCTTTCATCAACCCTCTCTCCCAAATCCTTTTTCACCCCTGTTCTCCTCCTCACCTCCTCATTTCTCACTCTATCTAGCCTAGTAACCCCCACCATACTTCTCAGACACCTCATCTCAAACACATTCAAACTCCTTCTCTCTTCTTCTCTTATGTTCCACGTTTCTGCCCCATACAGTGCTGTTGGCACAATCACTCCTTCATACAGTCTCCTCTTCGCATCCATTCCCAAATGTCTATTTCTCATTACACTCTTTAAACCACCAAGGCATTTACTCACTTCTCTCAATCTACATTCTACCTCCACCTTCACTCCACCTTTTCCTGCTACACTTGCACCCAAGTATCTAAAACTATCCACTTCCTCCATCTACAGCAAAAACAGAATATCAGGAAAATATACAATTGGAACCAAAGAAGTAAAGAAAGTAGGATCCGAAAAAGATTTGGGAGTAATTATCACGAACGACTTGTCCTATGATATACAGATTAACAAAATTGTCGGGGAGACTTACAACTTGCTAAGATCAATAAAAGTGGCGTTTACATACTTTGACGAAGAAATGATAAAAAAAAATATTGGTTACATTGATAAGGCCTAGATTAGAGTATGCAGCGACATTGTGGTCCCCCAGTACCAAAAAGAATATAAAGAAAATAGAAAGAATCCAAAGAGCAGCTACAAAAATGGCACCTGCACTTGCAAACCTATCATACGAGGAGAGATTGGCTAAACTGGAGTTACCGACACTGGAGCAAAGAAGAGAGAGAGGTGACCTATTGACCATCTACAGAATCATGAGAGGCACAGAGGTACTCAATAGAGAGAACTTACTTAACTGGGACAAAAGAAACAAAAGAGGACATGGAAAGAAAATAAAAAAACATAGCTATAGAAGAGAACTGAAGAAAAACAGCTTTCCTCATAGAGTTTTGGACACTTGGAACAAACTGGACAATGAAATAGTATGCGCAAAAACCATTCA
The DNA here is from genome assembly GCF_046742065.1 of Oratosquilla oratoria. Classification (NCBI taxonomy): domain Eukaryota; kingdom Metazoa; phylum Arthropoda; class Malacostraca; order Stomatopoda; family Squillidae; genus Oratosquilla; species Oratosquilla oratoria. The sequence goes on along the minus strand of NW_027467476.1, from coordinate 55,340 downwards.
TGAGTTTAAAAACAAACTAGACACTGCGAGATACAAAGGCGGGACATCACGAGCATAGCTTCCTCTTCCCGCAAAATACAACTAGGTAAAGGTAAATACACACACACACACACACACACACACACACACACACGTCGTCGTCGGCACCCTCTCGTGTCCGAGTATCGGGTTCTAGTCATTCGTCTCCTATCTTCGTTGATGTTTGTGCTTAGTATGACTTGCGAGGCCTAGTCGGTGGTGGAAGAGTCGTGGGCAGTGTTCGCAGGGGAGTGTCGGGGGAGGACGGGGTTGTTGTTGTCGTCGCTCTCTTCTTCTTGCCTCATCATTTTCCCTCCTCCTCTCCTCAAAGTCCTCGGTGCCTTGGCGTGTTGTACTCCTTCATACTGTCCGGTCCCTGGCAGTTTGTTCCCACGAGGAAGGGTCGATGTTGGTCATTGCCAGGGTGTGCTTCAGCTGGTCCTTGTAGCACAGTTTAGGTGCTCCCCGTGGTCTGGTCCCGTTGGCGAGCTCGCCATAGAGCATTTTCTTGGAGAGCCTGGATGGGTCCATTCAAAGGATGTGCCCTGCCCAGCGGAGGCGGTGGTGGATGATGGTGGCCTCAACGCTGGTCGATTGAAGGTGTGTCTTGTGGTATCTCGTTAAGCATCGCTGCTGTGTAAAGAAACATGTTGGAGCCAGAACACAGCCCTGTTTCAGACCACCGTTGATGGGGAATGGCTCGGAGAGGGAGTTCTGGTGGCATACTCTCCCCACCATTTCATCATGCAGGGCACGCACCACCGTGACAAAGTCGGGTGGGCAGCCAAACCTAGCGAGGACTGCCCACATAGCGGGTCGGGGTACTTTATCGAAGGCCTTTTTTAAGTCCCAGAGGATAAACATTGTGGGCTGTTGTTGTTCAAGGCTCTTCTTTTGTAGTTGTCATGTGCAGAAGATCATGTCAATGGTCCCACGGGAAGGTCGAAATCCGCACTGGAACTCTGGCAGGGCGTCTTCTGCGAGGACGAGGAGGCGGTCAAGGAGAATGTGGGCGAATATTTTGCTTGCAATGCTCAGTAGTGATATTCCCCGGTAGTTGTTACAATTCTCCCGGTCTCCTTTTTTGAATATTGTAATGATTATTGCATCGCGGAAGTCACTAGGGAGGGTCTTCGTCTCCCATATTTTCTGTATGAGAAGCATGAGACAGTTTCTCAGCTCTGGGCCACCGTGCATGAGGAGCTCCAGTGGGACGTTGTTGGGTCCTGGGGCTTTGCCGGGTCTCATGCGTTTAAGGGCTTTGTTAAAGTCCTGGTTGGAGGGGGGTAGTGCCATCCAGTGACGGACGGGATATTGCGGGGTCATTCGCAGGAGGTTGTCAGGGGTGTCAACTTGGTCGTTGAGGAGGTTTTCAAAGTTAGATCTCCATCTTAGCAAAATGCCCTCGCTGTCAGTGATGATCGTGGCCCCATCCACTTCCTGTTAGCCACCCACTGATGACCGTGTGGGACCGAAAATTTCTTTTGTTGCTGCATAAAAGCTTCGCAGGTCTCGCTGGTCAGCGTAGCTTTGTATTTCTGCAGCTTTATTTTGCCACCAGGTGTTCTGGGCTTCTTGGATGCCTCTTTGGCATTCAGCTACAGCTTGCTTGTGAGCACGTTTATTTGCAGCTGCTGTGGGCTGGTTCTCCATGGTCCGACGCGTCTGGCGTTTAGCCTCAATGAGAGGAGAGTGGCACCGTCACTCTCGTCAAACCAGTCCTGCCTTTTCTTGTTTGCATAGCCGATGATTTCCTCCGCAGCACAGGTCATGGCGTCTCTTAGGGTGGCCCAGTGGTGCTCTACATTGGCCAGATCCACAGGCTCTACAAGGTGACATTCACAGGCTTCTCTGAAGTTTTGTGCCAGTTGTGGATTGCGGAGCTTGCTACAGTCAAAGCGTCGGTGTGATGCGCTATCAGGTGCCCTTCTAGCCCCTTCCATACGGAGCTGCACACGTAGGCGTCATGAGGAGCAAGTGCATTCGCGACGCTGCCATATCGGCGTCTTGATTATATTTATTGTAGTCGCCCGTGTTTTTACATTCTCTCTAATCTGCTCTTAATCCCATTCTCTGTGGTTTTCAAAATTCACGGGTGAAAGAGAGAACAATCGGTATAAGCCGTGACTATATTTTATGATGTGAGTATTATTACGACACGTCGTACGGCTGGCATTGGCTGCTGCCCGCGAAATTTAAGTCCCGTAGTGAAGTGGCTAGGTGGTCGAAGGGTAGTCATGGTCAGTCTGGAGATCACCAGTCTGTGGTCTGTCCAGCAGTCATCCGCTCAGGGCATGGTTCGGGTGATGCGGAAATCTCTTCGGTCTCTGGCTCTGGTGAGAATGTAGTCCAGAATGTGTCAGTGTTTGGACCGAGGGTGTCTCCATGTCGTCTTCTGTTGGTTTGGGAGTCTAAACATAGTGTTGGTCACTATAAGTTGATGTTCTGCACACAAACCCAGTAGGAGTTCTCCATTGGTGTTACAGTTCCCGATACTGTGGTGGCCGATGATTCCCTCCCATAGACGATGGTCCTTGCCTACTCGAGCATTAAAGTCGCCCAGCAAAACAAGCTTGTCATTGGTGGGCACTCTATGGATGGTGTGGTCGAGCTGGGTGTAGAATGCAGCTTTGTCTTTGTTGGGTGAGGTCAGAGTTGGGGCGTAGACAGAAATCTGGGTGATGTGTCTGTATTGTTTGGTTAACAATAAGGTGGAGTAAAACGCTGCACGTCAAAAGTTAATATATTGTACGTGAAAAGTACAATCTCTGTCTTCACACTCTTTCACCACAGTCAAGAAAAATAACCTGATATGCACCCTAAGAGAGCTCACGCTGTTCATTGCATGCATGACTAAGCACCGGGTGGTCTGATCCAAAAACAGTTGCTAAATCTAATTTATACAATTATTTTAATTATTCACTTGCACACAGAAATTTTACATTCATACACTTTCAGTTACATGACAACTTAAATTTGATAGTAATAATGATCTATATCCCATTCATTCAACTTTCGCATTACAAATAATTTGATAATTACTTAAGATGTACCAATGGCAATTTGTAAGTTCTCGAACATTCACGCTGTGACACGCATGTACATACACACATACAGAATTTTAACTACGCATTTACTAAATCTACATGTAGCATAATGCTAGCAACTTAGAGTACAATAAACGCTCGGCCACGTGGAAGGAGCTGGCCTCAGCGACTTACAATGTAACGTACAAGAAGATATTTTCAATTTGTACATGCAGGCATATGAACATTATATATAATTACATGGAGAACATACATGGAACATTAAAAATTTTAAAGGACGGTAGTGGAGAACATTTTGGCAGTTATAAGGGATTGAAAGTTCAAGAAGTATGACGGCTGCGAAGATTATATGGGTGGGAGACAGGGGACGTTGAAATGGGAGGGGAGGGAGGAAGGGGTTCTGTGGGAGTCGGAGGGTCATTGTCACAGTCTACACCTCGAGAGAAAAGCTTAAGGGTGTCCAGGTGCATGATGGATTCTGTGTCTGAATGCAAGCGTTTTACTTTGACTTTGTTTGTAGGTTCTAGTGCAAGAACACGGAAAGGACCAAGGAATTTTGGTGAAAGCTTGGAAGATGGAGAATGGTTCTGGGCATATACGATGTCACCTATTGCAATGGTAGATTCTCTCGCATTTTTATTGTGAAAACGGGCCATCTCGTCTTTGGCGAGAGAAAGAGACTGAGTAATTCTCTTGAAGAGAGAGCTGAGATTTGAAAGTGAAACATTTACAAAATCATCAAGGTTGTAAATGGGAGCTATTTTTGAAGCAAGGTCGTATGGGAGTCGCTTGCCGGAGGCGAAGATGACAAAGTGAGGCGACTCTGATATGGACCTATTGATGGCACTGTCAAGGCAAGACTGAATCACTATAGACATGGTGATCCCAGGAGAGATGGAGGTCAGAAGCGAGGTGTCGGAGAACATTGAGAATCTTTCTGTTTTGGCGTTCAACAAGGCCATTTGAACTGGGGTGGTATGCAACAATATTACATTTTGTGATTTGAAAGGATTTGCAAATATTTGAAAGAATCTCATTGTTGAATTCCGTGCCATTGTCAGAGAGAAGAACTTTGGGAGTAGTGAAGGGGCAAATAACTTTGTCAATGAACGTCTTTGCAATTGACAAAGGTGCCAGTGTCGGAGAGGGTCATAAACCATCTACCCACCCCCCAACCGCACCTCTCAAACCGAGTAAAAGGTTTTGGTCGGAGTGACTGCTCCTCCTCCTCCTCCTCCTCCACCCCTCCCTCGCATCCACCGCGAGCAATACGGTGTTTATGGAACTCGATCTGTATGCCTCGTCCAAGATAATTCTAGCTTCATGTCGTCAGCTGTATTATAACCTAACGTACGTACTTTATTCGAATATATAACATCATGATGAAGGGTAAAGTTGGCATCATTTTGGCCCTCCAGGTATTAGTGATTTTCATCAACTTTTCGGGTCGGTTGAGAAGTTCAGAGGTTCCAAAATGCGACCATAAGGTTAAAGATCGGATTGAGAACTATTTGACTTGTGATGGCTGTTGCAAACACTTTGGATTTGGCCGATGGACTATATACAAACACCTACTATCGCCCTCTTCCATTACCAAGCGCAGCAACAAGGTCAGGGTCGGAACACATTCGTGTACTTCCGAGGCAAGCAACATCAAACCCGGAAGCAACAGTGTTATAATAGCAATATGTTTGCTATTATCTGGCGACATTCATCAATGCCCTGGTCCCGTGAGGGCCGATGAGATGGATGCCAAGCTGTCCTGTTTGTTGGGCAAGGGCCTACAAATTGTTCACTTGAACATTTGCAGCCTGACGTCAAAATTGGATGAGGTACGAGAGATTACCCGGAGGACTACCCCTGCAGTATTATGCTTCACCGAGACCAAGCTGGACGATACGATAGCGGACCCGGAAGTAGAGATCAACAACTACACCATCGTGAGGAGAGATCGTAACCGGGTTGGAGGCGGCGTGGCTGTCTACATACGCAACGACATCGCGTTTGAGCAACGGACAGACATGAACAGTGAGTTAGAGGCTTTGTGGATAAACATTCTCTTGCCAAAATCTAAGCCTATCCTCATAGGTGCCTGCTATAGACCGCCCTGGCAACATGACTTCTATAATAAGCTTGAGGTTTTGTGTTCCAATACCACAGACTTTCTGAACAAAGAAGTGATTATAACTGGCGACTTGAATACTCATGTAGAATCAACCTCGAATACTCTGCATAATGCGCTAAAGTCATTCTGTTCAATGAATGATCTGAAACAAATTATCACAGAACCCACCAGAGTATGTGCCACTGCTAATTCTGTTATTGATCTTATTTTGGTATCAGATGTTCAGAAAATATGTTCTAGTGGAGTAATTGATATTGGTTTGAGTGACCATAGAGCAACGTATTGTATCAGGAAAGTTTCCAAACAACAATTCAATCAGCATAAAACCATAAAAGTTCGTTCTCTTAAGCATTACAGCAAGGAATTGTTCTGCGAAAGGTTGTCCGCGGTAAACTGGTTTTCAGTCGTCAATTGTCCAGATGTTGATCAAGCTTGGAATAATATAAAAGCACTGTTCTTGGGGGTATTAGACAATTTAGCTCCAGTAAAATCAATCAGAATAAAACAACGTTCCGAGCCGTGGTTTTCTGGTGACATTTTGAAAATGATCAACAGGAGAGATAAGGCTTTAAAAGAGTATAAGAAAACAAAAGATCAATCTGTTTTCGCTATGTATAAGAAGTTACGGAACGAGGTTCAGGTTATGGTAGACAGAGCTAAGGTAGGATATTACAAAGATTCTCTCCAAACCAACAAAAACAATCCCAAAAAACTATGGCAAACAATCAAACAGTTAGGTTCTTCCAAAAATCTAAAATCCAAAAGTAGTAACATTGGTCTTAATGTTAATGGGATCGTTACTTTCGACAAAGTAGCGGTGGCTCAAAAATTTAACTCCTTTTTCACCACCATTGCTACCACCCTCGTAAATAATTTACCAGTACCTTCAGGTCATTTTGGTCAAGAACACATTAATAATTATTATTGGAATCAGGGTGTATCCTATGACACCTTTGCTCTGTCTACGGTTGCTAATGTAGATGTGTATAAAATGTTGAAGACTGTTAACAGATCTAAGGCTACCGGACTAGACAATATTCCAGCCAGATTTGTGAATGACTCAGCTGAGCAGATTACTCCCTGTATCACTCACATAATCAATACTTCGATTCAACAGGGCAAAGTTCCCAAAGATTTTAAATTAGCAAAAGTTACTCCTTTGTACAAGAAGGGCAGCAAAACAGATTCCGGTAACTATAGGCCAGTCTCAGTGCTCGGTATTATATCGAAGGTCTTGGAAAGAGTTGTTTATAACCAGGTTTATGAATACATTCAAAGCAATAACTTGTTCTATGATTTACAGTCAGGCTTTCGAAAATCATATTCTACTGATGCATGTTTGATCAATTTGACTGATTACATCAAAGGTGAAATTGACAGAGGTAATTACTGTGGAATGGTTATGCTAGATCCCCAGAAAGCGTTAGGCTTCAAATCAGATGTTGTTAATTGGATGAGGTCTTATCTAACAGGTCGACAACAGATTGTGAATGTAAATGGTTCAACATCAAAAGCAGCTAAAATAACATGTGGTGTCCCACAGGGTAGCATTTTAGGTCCGCTGTTGTTTCTTTTGTATGTGAATGACATGAAAGCTGCTGTGAACTGTAAACTGCTGTTGTATGCCGATGATTCAGCCTTACTAGTTTCTGGCAAAGATGTAAATAGGATTGAGACGTTACTCAGTGAAGAGTTATTGAATGTCAGCAACTGGTTGTTGGATAACAAATTGTCTCTACATCTAGGTAAAACAGAATCCATTCTCTTTGGCTCCAATCAAAAACTCAAAAATGCTCCCAACTTCAATATCCAATGTAATGATACTAGTATTCAACCTAGGTCTGTTGTCAAATATATTGGAACATAAATTTATCAAAATGTGTCGGAGTGAAGAGTTATTGAATGTCAGCAACTGGTTGTTGGATAACAAATTGTCTCTACATCTAGGTAAAACAGAATCCATTCTCTTTGGCTCCAATCAAAAACTCAAAAATGCTCCCAACTTCAATATCCAATGTAATGATACTAGTATTCAACCTAGGTCTGTTGTCAAATATCTTGGAACAGAAATTGATCAAAATGTGTCGGGAGAAGTTATGGCACAAAAAATAATTAAAAGGGTCAGCTCCAGAACAAAATTTTTGGCAAGAATACAAAAATACCTAGATGTAGAGACAATGAAGTTACTAGCCTCGGCCCTGGTTCAGTGTCATATTGACTATGCTTGTTCTTCCTGGTATAGCAACCTATCTAAAAAATCTAAGAGTAATCTTCAAATATGTAAAAACAAATGTATCAGGACCGTTTTTAAAATTCATCCACTTACTCATCTATATTATACGAATTTTAAACTTTTAATTTGGTTACCTGTTGATAAACGTGTTGCTCATTTAAAGCTTAATCATGTTCACAAATTTGTGAACGACTCTTGTCCCAGTTATTTGTCAGATACGTTTACACTTGTCAGAAATGCTCGTTCCCTGAGAACTCGTTCTAGTAGGTCATCTGTTATTGTACCTAGGTTTAATAGTTCGTTAGGGAAAAGTACTTTCAAATACACTGGTGCTATTGCTTGGAACTCTTTACCGACCAACATTCAATCAATTGTATCTAAAAGTAGTTTTAAAAAATCAGTTAAATGTTATCTTTTAGACACTGTTCTCTCTGAAGAAAATAGTTTATATGTTTAATTTACACTTCTTATAATCCTAATTTACACTTTGTATAACCTAGCTTTTCTATGATAATCATTTCCTAATTGTAATATGAGGACCACAGTGGAAATAAGTCTTTTGACTTTCTGTGCCATCCTCGGATGTACAATTATATATACTGTGTATAATAATGAGTCTTGTATGTATTGTACTTATTGTATGTATGATTGTATCCGAATAAAATTCAATTCAATTCAATTCAGTTGTCGCGGTCTTGTCTGGGATAGGTTCAAGTATGCAAAATCTGGAAAAATTATCCATACACACAAACAGGTACTGGTTTCCACTAGAAGTGAGTGGTAATTTGAGAAGGTCAATTGCAACCATATCAAAGGGTTTGCTAGGGATTGGGTATGTCAATATGGGAACTTTACTCTGAATATGACCTTTATGGCTAGCACAAGAATGACAGGCGTCAATGTGGTTATGGATATCCTTTCTCATCATAAGCCAAAAGTACTGAAGTCTGGCCTGTGTTAAGTATTTGTCTTTTCCTGGATATGTGCAGCAAGTGGAGAAGCATGTAAAAGGAACAGAACTTCAGGCATTAAGTCAGAAGGAACTACGAGTTGTTGTACAAGTCTGTTTGGTTCATGCTTGTTGGAAAGTGTGGTTTCATGATAAAGAACGTCATCGACAAGTCTGAAGTGGTCCAAGGAAGTAGATAAATCTGTAAGATCAGATGTATCTCCTGACTTGAGAGAGAATATCACACGTTTCCACATTGGGTCAGATCTTTGAGCTGCTTGTATACACGCATGAGTAAGAGTGACTGGCTGAGGGAGGGAATTGATAGCAGCAACATTCCTAGAAAGTGCGTCTGCAACATGGTTTGCGGATCCACGCACATAAGAGAAGGTGGGATTGAATTCTTGAATGGTCAAGAACCAGCGAGCAAGTTTCCCGGACAGGTTCTTGCCTCTGAAAAGTTGAAGAAGTGCCTGGTGGTCTGTATGGACTGTGACAGGATAGCCTAGAATGATTTCCTTAAAATGTCTAAGAGCATATATTACAGCAAGAGCTTCAATTTCTGTGACAGAATAGTTCCGTTCAGCTTTGTTAAGGAGTCTGCTGGTAAAGGCAATAGGGCGAAGGTGTGCATCTTGTTCTTGCATGAGGACAGCACCAAGACCTTGGAATGAGGCATCGGTGTAGAGAATAAAGGGTAAGTCATAGTTAGGAAAGGCTAAGACAGGAGCAGTGGTAAGGGCATTCTTCAAGTCTGCAAAGGCTTGTTCCTGGGCAGACGACCAGTGGAAAGGTACATCTTTCTTTACCAGTGAAGTAAGGGGGGCTGCAATTTTTTAATAATTGCGGATGTACCTACGGTAATAACCTGAAAGACCAAGGAAGGAGCGAAGGTGCTCAAGGTCCGTTGGACGAGGAAAGTCAGCAACAGCTTTGACTTTATCAGGAACAGTAAGAATGCCATCAGAAGTGAGTATGTGTCCAAGAAAACGAATTTCTTTCTTAAGAAAGGAGCATTTGTTGAGTTTGAGTTTTAGGTTGGCATCTGCAAGACAAGAAAAGACTTGTTGAAGGGTGTGAATGTGGTCGGGTACGGATTTGGAAGCTATTATGATGTCATCCAAATACATGAAGACATTTTCCCCAATTAAGCCATCAAGTACGGTATACATAAGCCGTGTGAAGACAGAAGGAGCAGAGGTGAGACCCATAGCCAAACGTTTAAATTGGAAATGACCAGAAGGGGTAGAGAAGGCTGTTAGAGGTCTGCTTTCTGGAGCAAGAGGAATTTGATAATATCCCGACATTAGGTCTAAAGTTGAAAAGACCGTGTTATTCTGACCAACAGAATGTAGGATTTCCTGGAGAACGGGAATGGGCGTTCTTTCGGGGACAGTGATTTTGTTAAGCTCTCTAAAATCAACAACAGGGCAAAATGTACCATCTGGTTTGGGAACAACAAATAGGGGAAAATTCCACTCGGAAATAGACGGTTCTACGATATCCTGGGCAAGCATGTCTGCAATGAGCTTGTCCACAATCTTGCGCTTACTGTGCGGCAGTCTATAAGCCAGAATATAGCCCTCACGAAGGGGAATGTGGTGGTGAATGAGGTCTGTAGAACCTAGGGATTCACCTGGCAAAGCAATGACATGGCGAAAGGCATTGCATAAGGAAATTAAATCCTGTTGAGCATCGGGGAAGTCAAGGGGTTTGAAGTGAGATGCTTCAATAGGAACCTGTGCATGATGCACATCAGAGTTAATGGTACAAACTGGTAAGGAAGAATTTTGGTCATCAATGACTTTTACTCTTGAAGGATACACAAGAAAATCACATAAGTTAGTACCAAGTTTGAGGTGGAGGAGAGCATGAGTGTCATTGGCAACAAGAAAAGAAGTATGACCTTTCTTGGAGGTAGTGCATAAGGCTGAAATTAGTGATATGCCTTTGACACGTGTGGATTCTGGCATACAGAGAACATCACATTCCGGAGCTTGGAAAATGCGAAGCTGCACTTTGAATACTCATGTGGTGGAAGAGTCACGGTTCTTATTAACACTGCATGAGTAGTGCGACACATTGTGGAAAGCACATCGGAGACAGGGGAGGAGGTAATTACTAAATCATCCAAGGAAGGAGAAATCTGGCTTTCTGTTGGAGAGAATTCTGTAGGAGGAGAACATTTGGTATTCCTTTTCCTTGATTTAGGCATGCGAGAAGAACGCAAACGCTTTGTACGGGTGGGAACTTTGAGCAAGGTAGGTTCACTAGAAGGAAGTGAATTCTGAAGAGAAGGTTCAGATGCTGGTTGTACAGTATCCTGGGACGTGGGAGCTAGAGGAGAAAGGGAGGTAGTACTCTCTGTTTGAGTTTTCTGAATCTGGGTAGAGGGGGTAGGAGGAGCAACAATAGTGGGCAATGACACAGTTGGCATGCTGTGGGAGGGGGATTTTGCAGAAGTGGGAAGTGCAGAAGGTGGACGAGAAGTAGTCGCCAAGTGTAGGGCTGGAATAAAATGACGACCGTAAGCAATGCCATGACGTTGGGGAAAGACGCTAATTCCATATTGCTGCATAGTGTCTAGTCCCAGAAACACATCTGCTGGAAACTGTACATTAGCCACAAAGTGGGATATGAATCTCTTGACTGTGAGGATGAAGAATTATAGGAAGATGGATCTTACCTAAAACTGGAGATGGAACACCATCTACGTTAGTAAGTTGGAGATCGGAAGGTTCCAAGATTGTAACATGCTTATAGGATAGGCGGAGTTTGTGGAAGGTGGAAGAAGTTATGATATTTACAGGAGAACCAGTATCTATGAAGAGAGATATAGGAAAGGTATGAACCATAGCAGGAATGGAAATAGCATTGGACCATGTGTTAGAGTTAGAAAGAGTACAAATGGGAAGGGTGGGTGGTGGGGATGGGAAATGCATGCTAGGAGGGGTTGTCCTGAGAGAAAGAGAAGGAGATAGTCATTTAGGAGAAGAAGAAGGGGAACTCCGACGGGAAGAGAAAGTCTGTTGAGAGAGGTTGAGTTCAAAACACGACATTCTGCAGCCGTGTGGAAACATTTACCGTGGACAGGGCAATCTTTATTGGGAGGAGTGGAGAGACGAATAGCCTGGGGTTTTGCAATAGTAACAAATAACAGTGGAACGTGAGAAGGATCTTTGTCTATGTCGAGAAATGGATCTGGGACAGAAAGTGGATCTATGCCAAGAGGCAGATCGGGACACATGAGCAACTGATATAAAAAAGTAGGTTTGGGGATAGGGGCTGGCTGGGCAACAATGTCTGTCAGTGTTTTTGGTGACTTGGATCTGATGAGACAAGGTTGAGATGGTCATATTTGGAGTGAATTGTATAGATTTAGTCTTGTTTAAGATGTCTGGATGGAGAAGAGAAAGAAAGCGAAAGTAAGCAAAGAGGGATGCAACCTGGTTAAGGGAGATTTTTCCATCTGTATCAACCCAGTTGGAAGATTCTAGTGTGGATTTTAGACGGGCTTTTACCGTATTTCCGGCTTAAAATGCGCATCGGGTTATAATGTGCACCCATGCACTTCGTTATCTCAGTACACATATAGCGCACACCGACGTATAACGCACATGCCCGATCGCATTTGTCTATAACGCAGTTTTACCTCGGTATTTATATCATGTGAACGAGGTTACATTGTGAAGTATTTTTCATTGGCTAGAGCCAAGGCTGGGAAATCTGTTGATTTGTCACTAAATTAAGTGTCAGTTTAGGGATCAATCAGGACACAACTAAGAAAAAGTCGGAACTACATGTACCGGTATATGGCTCATGTTGTGCGTTGGTCCCTTATTACTTTGTAGCTTAAATATTTTACAGAAAATGTTCATTCTATATCTTGAGGAAATAATTCGTCTTTACCATTTTTTATGTAATACTGAAACTACAGACTGTTTCGTTTTAGCTTTGAACCTTCAATGACAGTGGTGAAATAGGAGTCTCTCATCGAGGTGACGTTTAGTTAATATAACTTCCGAAAGAGGGTGTTGTAGTCAGGTGTTTGACACGAGTTTATGAACGGCCGCAACGGAATTTGTACCATACCTAAAGTGAAGCAACAAAGCCAACATAATTCAAACTAAGATGCTGTGAACATGGGCAAATATCATGAATATTGATCATGTTTCGTGGTGTTTAGGCCTATTTAAACATGAAAAATATGATTCGATAGATACCTACCTATACCAAATATTTATATACGGTAGCCCATGCTGGCGTATTCTTTCATGTCACCATGGCTGTTCTTCTTGTTCTCACGGAACGTCACGGAGAAGTGTGCCTCCCGACTTTGTGACGGCCAACATCGTCACGTTGTTGTGAAAAAAATTACACACACAGCCGCAGAATTTTTATCGTAGGCCGTAGATAATGCGCACCACCGGATAACGCGCACCCCCCATTTTTAGGCCCTTCCAACGGAAAAAAGTCACGCACTATACGCCGGAAAATACGGTAGATCTGAAGCAAGTCTTGCAGCATTTTTTCTTTTCTGACATAAGAAGGAGAGTTGATTTGTAAGGCAAGGTCATATAGGGGAGTGAGAACACCAAGTGTAGTGTGTTGGCCAAAGTGAGACTTAATTAAGTCAACAAAAGTAGAATAATTGTTACATTCCTGAAACGCATCAGTTTGCAGGATGTCTCTGGCTACGGAGTTCAGATCAACAAAGCTGCGTAGGACACCGAGTTTTTCATCATCAGTAGTGCAATTTCTACAATTAATAGCCGCTTCACATTGTTAAGGAATGAATGGAAGGGGATATTAGATCCTGTAAATTTGGGTACGTCTACCGTGTCGTGTACAATAGTCACGAGTTGATGGGGTTGCTGGGATGAGGAAGAAGCCATGTTGGTAGGGCTCAAATTTGGGGATGGGAACGGAGAAGGAGGTAGGGGTGGAAGGTCGTTTAGTGACACACTGAGTAGCGATGAGAAATTTGGGGAGGGATGAGGTGAGGGTGTTGATTCTGTGGATGAAGGTAGAATATTAAGGGAGGGGCTACGAAGAGGATCGTGAGGAAAGTTTGTCATATGGTATTTACACACTGACAAAAGGTTGTCCACTTACCTTTAGAAATAGTAGAAGACGTCTTGAGATGTAGAGAGAAGACACAGAGGGATGGAGAAACACACAGGTGAAATGGAAGAGAAGTGGAACTTGGCTGTAAACAGTGGAAGATTTTAGTAAAGGCACACAGAATTATAGGTAAATATAAGCAAAGAAATAGTATAGGACTTATAAGGAATTATGAAGAAAAATATTTGAATATGGCATATATATACACAAAATGCAGATAATAATAGTAGACGTAAAAACATACATACATACATATACCAAGGCTTTTTCCCCCTTACAAGGGGGGTAGCCCAAAAGAAAAAGGCATAAAATCATTCCCACCCATTCCATCCCCAAAAACACTCCACACCCCTCCACCCTCCCTCTCATCTTAGCACCTCCTGAATGACGGGCCATCCCTGCACCTTGGCCACTGCCCTGGGTCAGAAGCAGTGTCGCAAGACACAGCACATCCACAGCAAGGCCGCTTCATTAAATCGGCGACCCCCCTCTCCATCCCCCCCATTGCATAAAATGAGAGGACGGGGAGAAATCCCTTCGGCTGCGTCAAATTTTGCTCACACACACTACCTCACCCTCCATCCACCTCATGCTATCACAACATCATCCATACACAACCACTCTCCATTCACCCCTGTCTTCTGTCCTCTCCAATCCTTCCTCAACAGACATTCCCCTCTTCCCCAAAGCCCCCTTCACCCCATCCATCCACCTCATCCTAGGATGCCCCCTCACATTCACCCCCTCCACACCTCTCCCACCAGTCCTTCTCCATTCATTCCCTCCACATGTCCAAACCATCCTAATACCCTTTCATCAACCCCATCTCCCAGCTCCCCTTCCACCCCTGTTCCCCTCCCCACCTCCTCATTTCTCACTCCATCCAGCCTAGTAACCCCCATCATACTTCTCAAACACCTCATCTCAAACACATTCAAACTCCCTCTCTCTTCCTCTCTTATGTTCCATGTTTCTGCCCCATACAGTGCTGTTGGCACAATCACTCCTTCATACAGTCTCCTCTTAGCATCCATTCCCAAATGTCTATTCCTCATTACACTCTTTAATCCACCAAGGCATTTACTCGCTTCTCTCAATCTACATTCTACCTCCACTTTCACTCCACATTTCCCTGCCACATTTGCACCCAAGTATCTAAAACCATCCACTTCCTCCAGTCGCTCCCCCTTCATGCTCACCTCCAGTCTACTGACACTTTCACCCCTTGTACATCCCATCACCTCACCCTCACCAACACAAAAAAGTAACACAATTGTCTGTAAAGCAATTTATAACTAAATCACACAAACACTGTAATGTTACGAGTTAATATATAACTGCACTGGAACACACGATTTTAAGTTCAAGAATGTCACTTATGGAGGAGGGGTTCCGTGAACCGATTTGAATCGACGTGTAACGCCGGGAGGGTACTGTGGACGTGTAGAGCGGGAGACCGAGACGGCGGAGGTGGTTGGGGTGCAGTGGAGGTTTTGTGAGAGGTAGTCGGCGGCGCCCGTTGTGAGGAACGGAGAGCGGATGGAGGTGGTTGTGGACAGTGCACGGAGCTGGACACTGGAAGTGGAGGTGACGTCACGTCACGCAGTTGCAACGTGAGGTGGAAGATGGTGACCTCGTTTGACGTCACGATGCTGGAGTGGAAGATTTCAACGCTTGTGGTCTGGAAGTCCACTTGGGAAGTGGAGAAGTGGAGCAGAGACCGGATACTGTCGTAGTCCACTTGGAGAAGGAGATGTGACTCGAAGTATGCGTCTGGGGGAATTTTGCTGACCCACGCATATGATTGACAGGGAGTTCCTGTTTGTGAGCTCAACCGCACAGGTGATGACAGTTGGGTTAGGGGCGAGCTTGGAGGGTGAGGGTGAGAGTGGAAGACGGAAAACTGCGAAGACGCTTGGTAGCTTGGGTATAGATGAACGTGGTTGGAGGTAGCATGGTGAGGTGACCTTATAGCACTGGCACTCATGTAGGGTATGTAGAATTGTAGGTCGTTCACTGAAGATTGCACTGTAATAGGGTTCACCTAGTTCTGCACACTGTTGTCGACAATGCAGGTTGAAGCACGTAGCACTGAAGACGTTCCCATTGGTCGGTACTTGTGGATAGGGCGTTTGGAAAGCACTTGTAACTTTTTGACACCGCACCACCATTTATTGTTTGGTTAACAATAAGGTGGAGTAAAACACTGTACGTCAAAAGTTAATATTGTACGTGAAAAGTTCAATCTATGTCTTCACACTCTTTCACCACAGTCAAGAAAAATACCCTGATATGCACCCTAAGAGAGCTCACACTGTTCACTGCATGCGTGACTGAGCACCGGGTGGTCTGATCCAAAAAGTTGCTAAATCTAATTTATACAATTATTTTAATTATTCACTCACACACAGAAATTTTACATTCATACACTTTCAGTTACATGACAACTTAAATTTGATAGTAATAATGATCTATATCCCATTCATTCAACTTTCGCATTACAAATAATTTGATAATTACTTAAGATGTACCAATGGCAATTTGTAAGTTCTCGAACATTCACGCTGTGACACGCATGTACATACACACATACAGAATTTTAACTATGCATTTACTAAATCTACATGTAGCATAATGCTAGCAACTTAAGAGTACAATATCTGTCCCGCATGATGGAAATGCAGACTGTCATCAGGCGCTCACTGATGGCCTTGGGAGCGAGGTTGTGCTGTTGTACAAGCTGGGAACGGATTGCAAAGCCGACACCATGTATGCGTGGCTCCTCGGGGGCTTTCCCTTTCCAAAAGATGGTGTATCCCGTTCCAGCTTCCCTGATGTTGCCATCTTCGGGTAGTCTGGTCTCGCTGAGGGCTGCCACATCAATGTTGAAGCGGGGATGATTGGAGTGCAAGCGACATAGGCTAAGCTTGTCTTAACCCCTCTACAGCCTCTGCCTCCTAACTGCTTGCATGCTACCTACCCATGGTCCCCCCCCCCCCATTTCTTACAGAATGCATGCAAGTGACCGAGTGGTGACACGGTATAATCAGAGCCCCCCTACTGCCTTGTAGGGTCTGCCTCTTTAGGCAAGGGCTAGGAGAAGGAAAACTCCAAAATAAAACCAACAAGACCCAGCAGCCCAATGCAACCTGAATCGTGGAGGCTGCCTGTCTCATCATCCTTGAGCTGCGGTGGAAAAGATGTGGGCCAAGTGAATGTGCGTGGCCGTCACGCAGCCACGACCACCCAAAACAACATCCCCAGCGACTGGCATTCTGTCATTCCTCCCTCCTCTCTTCACCTCATCGTCATCACACCATCAAGTCCCGAGGCGATGGTACTGCGGGTGACGGGGGCAGGCCTGGAAAGCTGGAAGCCTTCAGCCTGCGACTGCACTCGGGCGGCGGGTCTAAGATGGTCACTCTTTGGTGACTTTTTCTGTGACACCAGAGCTCAGCAGCTGGACCCGTGACTGGGCTGGCCTATTAAGGACCACCGCAGCCCACCCCGCATGGGGAGGCACCTAGAAAAGGTGGGGTAAACATGGGTCACACAAAACACATCTGGTCAGCTTACCGCGGCTGGCGTACATCCCACTAAAGCGGTGGCAACAACAGAAAGATTTTAACCATTGGTGCATGGAATATTCGCACCCTCCATGATGTGGCAAACACTAACCGCCCGGAACGACGTACAGCTCTCGTTTGCAAGGAGATATATATACACATTACATAGGAGTTGAATACACAGAGGAAATAGAAATGGCAGAAATTATGAACAAGCATTTTAAATCAGTGTTTACAAGGGAGAACATACAACCTAGTGATATCGAATGGGAGGAGAAAGTCTCCCCTATAAAAGAAATAGAAGTAACAAGGAATGAAATAATGAAACACTTGAGTAATCTTGATGTCAGAAAATCACATGGACCAGATGAAATAGCAAACTGGATTTTGAGAGAATGCAGGAATGAACTGGCAGACAAAATGCATAGCCTAATAAACATTTTATTGAAAGAAGGAAAAGTTCCAAAATATTGAAGAGCAAATATAGTACCTATATATAAAGGGGGAAACAAAGACCCTACAAACTATAGACCAGTCTCTAACAAGCATGATAACAACAATTTGTCAAAGAATTATCAAAAGTAGATGGGTAAAATATTTAGGGAAAAAAAGAAAAAAGAAAAAAAAAAAGTGCTAAAATGGATGGAAGATTTTTTGCAAGAAAGAAAAATGAGAGTGGTGATAAGAGACAAACACTAACTGGGATGAAGTGATAAGTGGTGTTCCACAAGGAACAGTTCTGGCCCCAATAATGTTTGCTATATATATTAATGATATGGATGAAGGAATTGAAAGTTATATGAGCTTCTTTGCGGATGATGCAAAACTGTTGAAAAAAGTGAACTCTGAAGAAGATTGTGAGTCACTACAGAGTGACCTCAATAAAGTATGGGAATGGCCCAGGAAGTGGGAGATGGAGTTCAATACTAAGAAGTATAATATAAAGGAATTTTGAAGAAGCAAAAAAAAAAGAATAGTAGGATCATATATATTGGGAGAAGGAATAAAAAAAGTAGAAAATGAATAGGACCTGGGAGTCATTATTATGAATAATATGTCACCTGAGGAACATATAAACAAGATTTTTGGAGAAACTTATAATTTGATAAGAACAATCAAAGTGGCATTTGCATACCTGGATGAAGAAGTGGTGAAGAAAATACTCACTTTGATAAGACCAAGATTGGAATATGCAGCAACGATGTGGTCACCAAATACAAAAAAATGTATAACAAAACTTGAAAGAATACAAAGAGCAATTACAAAATTGGCACCAACACTCTCAAAACTATCATATGAAGAGAGACTAGCAAAACTTGAGCTACAGACACTAGAGCAAAGAAGAGAGAGGAGATTTGATAACTACTTATAGAATCATGAAAGGCATAGAAACTATTGATAGAGAGGATCTAATAAGATGGAATGATAGAAATACAAGAGGACACGGAAAGAAAATCAAGAAAGACAGCTATAGAAGAGATCTGAAAAAGAACAGCTTTCCTCACAGAGTAATAGACATTTGGAACAAGTTAGATGAGAAAGTGGTGTGTGCAAAAACAATATATGAATTTAAAAAGAGTTTCAATAAAATGAGATATGAAGACAGGACACCACGGGCATAGCTCCCCTAGGTAAATGCATATACACATTTTTGCAGAAACCACCGGGAAATTGAAAAAACAGATACTGAAAATTTTCATCTATTAAGACATTTTCAAAGGTACAGAAATGTAATACAGAAAGAAACAATATATAAATAAGAAGACAGAGGATATTCAGAAAGATCCCATGTTACATATCATAGCACAATTTTGTCAATAATAAAATTGTCCAATTTCAATAAACCCAAACTCAAGTTTATATTATTTCCAAATTTTCTGTTTATGAAACAATATTCAATAATATTTCTTTCTATAATATCATTGCAAGAAGTTATACTTTAGAATTTCCAGTCAATATTATGACCATAATCCCTTTGGTGGACAAATAATCCACTTGACATTTGCCCCATTCTAATACTATACTTATGTTAGCCTATTCTTTTCTCTAAACCTTTACCTGTTTGGCCTATATAAATAAAATCAGGCTCTTAATGTTATTGCTTTTAAATACTATCTGTATACAAAATTTATAAAAATGCTAGATTCAATTTCTGTGGTACAGAATTGTTAACATTTTTATAATCTGTGAAGTATTAAGAAAACATCTCCAAGAGGGTCAAACAATTTAATTATAAAAATATGTTAACAATTCCGTACCACCAAAATCTAATAATTCTTCCTAGCATTTTTAATAAATTTGGTATACAGATAGTATTTAAAAACAATAGTAACATTAAGAGCCTGTTAATTTAAAATTCTCCAAGAAGTAAAGAAGGTTGTATTTACAATATATCATGTAAAAATCAGATTTTATTTACATAGGCTAATTACTGAAGAGGATGTAAGTGAGGAGTTGGTCAGTTCAAGTCTTTGATGATTTAGTCAGCAGAAGAGGAAAATTCTGTATTTTTAGAACAAAGATTAAACTTTATAGTGAGTACAAAATAAAGCTGATGAATTTTCAAATGCCAAACGTAAAATGCTCTCGTTTGTTCTTTTATTTTTTGTTAGTTTGTTGTTGTAGTTAAATAAATGGTCTTTTTCAAAATCTGGCAGTTCAAATATAAAATTGTATATGTGGGCCTATCATGTCCAACTAGAAACTTCTGTGCATTTTAAAAATTCCTTGGTTACCACAACAACTAGTTTAAAGAAAAGAAAAAAGAAAAAGGAATAATCACTAAAATCATAATTCTTAAGAATGTTGAATACTCAAAGTTAAATGATCTACAGTATACTAAAATATCCTCTGTGTACAGGAGGGCCACTGCGATCACTGCTGCCTAGTGAGATGGGTTAACTTTATCAAAAGATGCCATCAATTCCTAAAATATTGGAGAAATGTTCACTGCTTGATTTAATTAACGAATTTCACTGGTTCAGGTTGGTGACGATTCAATAATAGTTGAAGACAGTTTCAATATTTTGTGTATCCCTGTACATATAGTCCTACAGATTGTTTTTGGTGGCTAAGGATCTAGATTAGGGCTAGGCAAATTGACAAATATCGTATTACTAATTAAAATGCTAAATATCAATGAAAATCTGTATAGCTACCAAAAACTACCAAGAGATAACTTTGAGAAAGTAAAATATCGTGGCTCTCATACTTATTGTGAGATCATTGGTCAGGCTTCCTTTACAGCCTTCACTCTGTTAACACACTGCCATCTTACATACTCTTTTTTTTTATTTTTTAACATACATGTAACCATTGTAGCACAAATTGACTCCACCCCTAGCCCAAGAACTAATCAGCCAGCTGTCGCCAAGGAAGAACCCGATATTGAAGCCTATCCCAGCGCCGCGTCTTTTCAAGCCTGCACTACTAGAAGACAAACAGCCATCACCACCATCACAGCCACCACTAGAAGATGCCACCAACCAGTCATCACCCTCGCCACATGAAGACACCTTCCCAATCACTACCACACACGAGTTCGCGTCCACTGGATGACAGTCAAGATGCATCACCGTCGCCACCGCAACCTGAACCACCAGTAACGCCTGAAAAGCAACTGTCAACTCACCACTCCTCCATTCCCAAACGAGTTTTGGACAACACATGTTTCACCTGCCAGGATCTCAGCTTTATAAGAAGAAAAAAAAACAAAACAAAAATTCAAGTTCAAGAGTTTTCTGTGGGAGATCGTGTCAGTGTTGTTGTACCAAAGTTGGACCAAACATCAACAGACTTGCCTCGTATACCAGCCAGTGTAAGCGCCATCCATGGGAGCATGGTCAAGACATATTCGATCAGTACAGCTTACGTGGTAATCAACACGAAATTCACGGGAGGTGACCCCCAGGCTTACAGTGGTGATGTTGAGACAAGAGTGGGGAAAAAAAAAAAAAAAAAAAAAAAAAAAAAAAAAAAAAAAAAAAAAAAAAAAAAAAAAAAAAAAAAAAAAAAAAAAAAAACAAAGTATACACAAGGCGGCTCAGAAGTTTCATCCAGAAAAAAGATTCCTAAAAACGCATTGATCCTGCAAGGGTAGCTGCAAAACAGACCGGTGTTCATCTCAGGCCAATGGAATTGAATGTTCTACGCACTGTCATCCAAGATCCACATATGCAAACAGAGAAATGCCAAATGGAACAAGATCAAAGTCGCCACCACTTCTCTCAAAAAAAGATTGTCGGGACATCAACGGAATGCCAGCCGATAGTTCTTCACGAAGTTGAATTAGACGTTTATTGTAAATGTAGCCTATATATATATATGTATGTGTATATAGATATCTATATATATGTATATATCTATATATGTATGTATATATCTATATATGTATGTATATTTTAGTGATGTACCGAAGCTTCGGTATCGGTATCGGTAAATATCGGTTTATTTTCAAGCTATTGGTATCGGTAAAATAGAAGGTATCGGTATATCGGTATCGGTATTGAAAAATAAATACCGATACCGATACCAATACCTTGAGAGAAAATTTAAGTTAAATTACTTTCATTCATGAAACAAATAAATAATTATATAAATATATAAAGTAAAGGGTGTCTTTCACGCCATGTGGTTGTGGAATCATTTGCGTCTTATGTAAGAAGAGAAGAGAGCTAGCTGATGGCTATTATCCTATTACCCTTTTCGATCTCATTCTTAATATTTATTTATTGTAATTATTTATTTATATTTAATATTTGAACTTGCATTTTTCAGATAGTCAATATTGTGATAAATTTATTAAATTACAATTAGAATTGCCAGAATTAGCAATAATGCCTAAGTCAAAGCAAAGTGTTATATGGAATCTGGTGACAGTATGCAAAGATGATTCTTCAAAAGTATCCTGTAATTTCTGTAATACAATATTAAGCAGAGGAGGAATAAACAGGCAAACCCAAACAACAACAAATATTAGAAAGCATCTTCAACATAAACATCCTGATGAGTTTGGAAATGCCGAATTGGAGCAGAAAAAAGCAGCTGAATCAAACCCAACACTTGCCTCATTCTTAAATGTTCCACCTACCAAAAAGCTAAAAATTTCAACTTCAACTTCTAGTCAAAGTCAAACAGGCTGTTCAAGTGCAAAACAGGTATCTCAGCAGCCAACTCTTGAAGCTACTCTCCAGTACAAAAAGATTTGGGACATCAACAGTGCTCCAGCAAAAGAGGTACACAAATATATTGCTGAAATGATCACAATAGATTGTCAACCTATATCTATTGTAGAAGATCTGGGATTTGCTAGGCTCCTTAATCACTTAAAACCAAACTATAAGATCCCAAGCAGGAAATACATCTCTAACACAACTATCCCAGAGCTTTATGAAAAAGTGCACAATAAAGTACAAGGCATTGTGAGCAATGCGCAAAATATCAGTTTGACGACAGATATATGGACCAGTTTGTCCAATGATTGCTTTATGAGTGTAACTGGGCATACTCTCACCAAAGACTTTGTCAAGGACACCATTGCATTGTCTATTAAACCATTCCCTGAAAAACACTCTGCCAAAAACATTGCAGATTTGATTGATGAAGTAATAGAAAACTTCAAAATACCCTGTCATAAGATACATTTCATATCTCATGATAATGCATCTAATGTAACAAAAGCTGTCAATGATTCACAGTATCTGAGCCTACCTTGTTTCTTGCATACATTGCAGCTTGTTATCAATGATGCAGTTTTTGAACGTGTTGTAATAGATATTATTGGAATGTGCAAGTCTATTGTAACCCATTTCCATCATTCACCTCAAGCTTCTCAGAAACTACTAGAGCTACAAAAAAGACACAATTGCCCTCAACATAAGCTAAAACAAGACGTTGCGACAAGATGGAACAGCAAGTATCACATGCTCAAAAGAATATATGAACAAAAAGCAGCACTTGTCAATTACTGCATGGATGTACCTGGTCTTCCATCAATTGATGCAAATAAATGGAGCATCATAGGAAAATTACAAGCACTCCTGAAAAGCTTTGATGATATAACTGTTAGGTAAGTACAATTTTTAGTTATTTGATTCACTTTGAAATAGCTATAGGTCTGATAACGTTGTGAATAGGGTTGCAACCTGAAAAAAAAACTTTTTTCGGAAAAAACTTTTTCATGAAAAAAAACAGACCTTTAAACATGTTTGTAAAGATAAATAGAATAAGAATAAGCCCAAAGTTCAATGAATCAATAGGCTCATTAGCTAACTTTTATTTCAGAAAGTGTAGAATATACTTCTTGAATCTTGAGCAGGTATCACAGTCTACTCATTGTCTCATTCTAATGATCATTCATTTGTGCATTCATTCATTCATACTTTAAAAAATGCTCAACAAGCAAACCAGTAGGCAATAAATAGCCTTACAAAAAGATGCACAAGATGAGTTGCTATTGCTAAAGCCTAGAAATTAAATAGGGCCTAGTAATAAAATAATATCTTCGCAGTTACCGGTAGAACAAAGTAGTGATCTCATCTAGTTACACATAGGGTATTTTATTCCACGTTACTATTTTCCAGGTTCATAATATAAGTACAACAAAAAGCATGCCAAGGGTCAAAAGTTTTGACCCTTGGCATGCTTTTTGTAAATTAAAAATAATGATGTAACAGGGGTTTTGACTCAAAACCCCTGTTACATCATTATTTAAAGAAGTAGATATTTCATTTGTTTTCATGATATTTCAGACTTAACAAACTTATTTGTTATTTCATTAACATTTACCTTTATTCTAAACGTCTAAATCATTTTTAATTTACAGATTGAGTTCACGTGAAGCAAATTCTTCAGACATAATTCCCGTTGTTAAAATCATGGAACGCAACATTCAAAAGGCTTCAAATGCTCCAAACTTTTCTGGACTAGGTATGTATAACATTAATATACCGTAAACTGGGGCTACTTTGACACATTTTTCATTTTAAACTCTGCGACGCCAAGCAGCTTCGTTTAAATAATTAATAATTCAATTCATTTTAAACTGCTGGCATATTTCAATGGATTAACCTAAAAGAAATATTAAGCATTTAAATTAAAATTATGATCTATATGAGTACTTTTCTTATCTGAAATGGAGTGCCCCCCAGCTTCGTTCGTATGGCGGCCATCTTGAAAAAACCTACCTGTCAAAGTTACCCCAAAGTTACCCCCATACTGGGGGAAACTTTGACACCCCTAAGAAAGTTGTTTTTTACAGTTGTGGATGAATAAAACAAGCAGTTTATAACACAAAGGCGAACTTGCAGTTATCCTTTTCCTTCTGTGTTATACTTATTTACTTGAACTAAAATTTTCCAAATTAAAAAAAAAATTGTGGGGTCTTACTATTTCAGTTTCCTCCTGAGTATCTTAAACTAGATTGAACTAGAACAAAGTTAAATAGTTGAATAGATCAGGAATTTAGTCTAGTTTCATAATGAATAAAGAAATAAAAATTTGCAACAAAAATATAAAAAAAAACAAAGCTAACAGTCAACTTAAGAATTCTGAAATAAATAGAAATGTAGATCTATACAAAGTACAAAAAAATTACTTAGATTTTTAAATTTACAGCTACTTTATAGTGCTCATAAATTAAAATTATAATAAAAATTGTTACTGCCATTACAAATTCACAATGTTTTGTTTTTCCCTTAGGATCAACAATAACTGCCTTGCAAAACGCAATGAAAGAGAGGTTCAAGAAATACAAGGAAAATGAGAATCTTATAATTGCAACCTTCTGTGACCCCCGCTATAAAGATATTATTCTAAATGATGATGAAGAGGCTGCTGTGGAACGAATGATAATTTCAGCCTATTTGAAACACAAAGCTAACATAGATGAAGCAGTGGCAGGTACATGTACGTCATCAAGTGAAGAAGAACTAGAAGCAGAAGGCAGTAAGGGAGATGATGGGAGTGGTGAGACTGGTGACATAGACATGACGCACTTCGAGTTTAGCTTCTCTAGTACACTAGATGAAATTCGGAATGAAGAAAGGAGTAAGAAAAAAGAAGAAAAAGGAAAATGTCTCACAAGAAAGAACTCCAGGATGAAGCTTTTGGAAGACACTGTCCGAGTTGAGCTTCTTCAATACAAATCAAGTAGTATGAGTATGAAGGATGATGAAGACCCTGTTAATTGGTGGAAGGCAAACCATTCTAAATATAATGTGTTAGCTACAATAGCTAACAAGTATTTGTCTTCCCCCCCTTCTTCAGTGGAGAGTGAAAGAGTTTTTAGCGTTGGGGGGAATGTCTACACACCCCACAGGAACAGACTAAAACCTGAGATGGGGGAAATTTTAATGTTCTGCAATTTTAATTTGAAAGTTTTTCAGTTTAATGTGTAAATCGTTTGAATTTTATTTTTCAGGGTTTTTTTTTGCCACTTAATTTTCTACTTTCTATAAATATCATATAGCTATGGATTATGGAATTAAAACTTTGAAAGCCAATAGATTGTTTTTAATTGTTTCCAAATTGGAAAAAATTAATTAGTGATGTGCAAGAACCAAAAATTTTACAGATACCGATATTTTTTTTTATCATTTTAAGCATTTTATTTTTTAGCAAAGTAGGGACTACTTTACTCCTAGCTCCTACTTTACTGTCCTTCCCTGCAAATTAAAATCATAAATTTAAAGAAAAAAAAAAATTAAAATTCAATTTGATATATAAAATTAAGAAGTATATATCGGTATCGGTATCGGTATCCCATTAAATTCCTGTATCTGTATCGGTAAAATGCTAAAAAAAATATCGGTATCGGTATCGGTAAAAATTTTGGTTCTGGCACATCACTAGTATATCTACATCATATATATATATATCTTTATATACATATATCATATATATGTATATATATATTTATATACATATATATTTATATATATATATATATATATATATATTTCTTGGGCACAGGTTTTCTCTCAAACAATTCTGGTTAAAATCAACTGCACTGGATGCTTTGATGATTTTAAGGTAGGAATTCTTGATCTTTTGAAAGATCTTCTTATCACTTGTAGAAAGGGACTGGATGAAATTATTCATTTCTTTTATGAGTAGCATAGCTCACTTACTGTGCTGTTGTATGCCGACTTGATTAATTATCTTCTAGTAACAGAGGTAACTGTTGACTATCTTTCACCGAAACTCAGAGTTTTTCGCCTCAGTCTGAGGCTTCTTCAGGGTGTAGACTGCGGGTTGTTAATTCACTGGAGGTTAGGAGAATAGTGAGGAAAGTTATCCATGTAAGGGTATATATACGGGATCAGGTCAACCGGGCACGGGTGAAGCTCGATGCTGATTGGCTGGCAGGTAGGCCGTGTGAACCCGATGTCTGGTCGGGATCCCGGAGCATTCTGGCGGAAGACCTAGTGGCTCGTCCCGAGTGCTCATTGGTTGGGTGATCGATTGTTGAGTCAATGTATATCTATATATATATATGTATATCTATATATATATATACATATACATATATATATATATATATATATATACATATGTGTATATCTACATATATACTGTATCTATACATATCTATACATATCTATATATATATATATATACACTTACTATCCGAGTTACCTGTGCGACTTGCGTCCACCCGTACTTACGACCACATTCAGCAGATGCCTACATGTACATATTTTGAGTTTACTGGTTTACTGTACGTTTGCACGTGGTGTCCAGCATCCCGTACGAGTTACAGCAGCACAGCACATCTCACCAAGGTTGTGTTGTCTGCCATAATTATGGTATTTCTACCATAATTTAGTGTGTGTCTACCATCTACCATACGATGTCTACCATATACCATAATTTTACTGGAATTGATATTATACCGTATTTCGATTCCCAGTTCCCACTGATAATTAATCAGGGCAGGTGGGAATGGTCAGAATGGGCAGCTTTGCCAGATCGGTGATATACGCTTCCCCGAAAGCTAAGACAGACAGTCGGTTTACAGTAGTCCTACATTCGTACTTTTCATTCTGGTTCAAGTTCTCTATTGGTCGAAAGTCGAAAGCTGTAGTGTATGAACATGGATACAAATAGCTTTAACCCAAGTCTATGATATTCCTGGAGTTCTGAAATATAATATCTTATATTCAATAAGACAATATATCTCACTGTACTATTCCATGCATAAAATATTTATTTGATGAAATAACGTTATGCTATGATTATCGTTCTTTTCTTACGAAGAGAGACCGAATGTTTTCGTATGGGAGGCGACGATTGAGCCCAGTGCATAGAAGCGAATCTTGTACTTGTTTTCATGTACATTTGAGGGAATTATTTTAAATGTTATTAAGCCTTTATTACTTCAACCTCTTTTTATTAATTACCATAAATAATTTGCTTACTACCATATATACTGCCATAATTCATAGCTGCAAACTACCATAATTTATAGAAGAATACCATAATTTTCTCATTGCTGAACAATAATTTGGGCTGGCTGGCAGCGCAACCCTGCATCTCACAGACTCAGTCTTGCTCACTGGTTGAGTAGATACCGTCACGGAAACATCGGTATCTTTTATATTGAATTTCATATTATAATTTACTGTACACCCTTACCATGGCCCCCAAGAGGAAGTCTGATTCAGATGGCAATCAAACCAAGAAAGCAAGGAAAACACTGTCGCTGGAGATGAAGCTTAACGTGAGAAAGCAACATGAAGAAGGGAAAAAAGTAAATTCCATCACTCAAGATCTCCAGCCCTCCCACTCCACGGTGTCTACCATTTTGAAGGACAAGGACCGCATTAAGGAAGCAGTGAAAGCAGCAGCCCCAATGAAGTCGACGATTATCACAAAACAGCGTGAAGGACCGATCGCAGAGATGGAAAAGATGTTATTCACGTGGTTAGAAGACAATAGACGAAGAAATGTGCAAGTGATGTTGCAAGCAGTGCAAAGTAAGGCTACAAGTTTATTTCGAATGTTGAAAGAACATGGAGGTGAAGAATACGCTTCATTGAAATTTATAGCGAGTGCTGGGTGGTTTCGTCGCTTTCGAGAGTGATACCAAGTTCATCACGTGTTGTCAAAAGGTGAGTCTGCTAGCAGTGATGCGCCTGCAGCCAAGGCATTTGTAGAACAATTTGATAAATTAATTGCGGATGAAGGATATTTGCCAGAACAAATTAGTAATGTTAATGAAACAGCCTTATTTTGGAAGAAAATGCCAAAAGGCACAGGCTACATTAGCAAAGATTTTTCAGGTGCACCGGGGCATTAGGCAATAAAAGAAAGATTCATGTTATTGTTTGGTGGAAACTCAGCAGGACAAATTGAAACCTTTTCTAATTGCTCTGTCTGAAAACCCACGTGCACTGAAAAAGGTGAATAAGCATACCCTTCCTGTGTATTACCGAAGTAACCGAAAAATGTGGATGACACTCGCACTGTTTGAGGATTGGTTTGTGAATTGTTTTATTCCAGAAGCGCATCAATATTGCAGTGAGAAAGGCATTCCCTTTCAAATTTTATTGGTGCTTGTCAATTCACCTGGCCACCCTACTCACTTACATTGACCTTCATCCAAATGTAAAAGTTGTGTTCCTTCCCCCTAATCCAACCCATGGACCAGGGGGTAATTTCAGCCTTCAAGGTGCACTATTTGCGCATTTCTTTTGATCAGGCCATCGAAGCTATGGATGCAAACCCTGATTTGACTTTGCGAGAATATTGGAAGATGTACAACATATATCATTGCATCAAGCATGTTGCTAAAGCTTGGGATTTAGTGACAGAAAAATGTATACAGGGTGTATGGAAACACTGCAACAAATGCTTCCTCCGAGATTTTGTTGGATTCGATAGCGAGGAGGAATTAAGCAATGTCCCAGCAAAAATTCTTTGCTTGGCTACTCAACTGGAGTTAGGATGTGACGTAGAAGAAATTGAAGAACTGATAACTGAAGAGCCTAAAGAGTTAATAAACGAAGAACTTTTGGCTATAGAAGAAGAAAGAAAAGCTGAAGAAGAAAGAAGAGAGGCAGAAGAGGAAGTTGAAGAAAATGAAGAAGTGCCCGAAAGAAAGTTCACTGTAAAGGGGTTATCGGAAGCCATGTCCATGATGAACGCTTTGCTACAAAAACTGGAAGGAATGGATCCGAATGTTGAACGGTTTGCCCGGATAGAGAGAGTTATGCAAGAAACAATGAAGCCGTACAAAGAAATCTATGAAGAGAAGAAAAATGGAATGATCCAAACTAAATTGAGTATGTTTGTAAAGCGAACCCCCAAGCCTGCCTCATTCACCATCGATGCCACCCCCTCCCCTGCCTCGACCGGCGGATACCAACGGATCCCCCATGCTGCCTCGCCAGACCTTCTGCCTGATCTTTCCCTTGACCGTATGCACGAAGAAAGTGTCGATGACGTGCAACCAAAAAGTGGATTTTAATTTTTTCTTTTTTACATGCATATTTTCTATTTTTTTATATTTTGTATCTTTGTGTTAATTTGTATTTCCGGTCTCTAATAAGAATCCTGTGTAATATATTTTCTTTCTTTACCCTATTCTACTAATTTATTTTAATCTATCATTTAGTATAACAATCAAAGAGTATTGGATATTTTGCATACACTGAGAATGTTCTACAATGAGGCCACAAATGAAACATTTGAGCTGGATTTACGCTCTGCATCATATGTCCTTGAGTATACACCTCGAATGTATACGGTCCGAGTTACGACCGTTTCGACTTACGACCGGTTGGTCGGAACTGATCTAGGCCGTAACTCGGATAGTGAGTGTGTGTGTTTATAAGTATATGTATGTATGAGTATATATGTGTGTATATGTACTGATGTTAAATACATAAACTAAACCAAACCATGTAACTATCTGCTGAAGAGGAACAGAGTGTGGTCGAAATATACAGTTAATTCTATACTTTCTCCGTTTACTTTCTCCGACAGTGGGATTTTTTTTTTTTCATTTTACCTATGTGTCACGACACTTCCCCTCTGACAATAGAACTACACATACAACACAAACTCAAGCCCCTTAACACAAGACTCTACAGACTAGCATACAACAATGAACAGACTAACAATATTAAATCCCGAATTAGTACAACACAGCGAAAACATTGACACAGAAGAAGGACATGACCACAACTGGTGGCCTAGAGTGTCCCCAAAAGTCAATGGACCCCCACCTGAACTGAAATACATACAATAAAACACAGATACACCACTATCATCTCTTTCATTGTTCTACGAACACTATTACTATAATTATTACTATCATAATTGTTGTTAATTATAAAAAATAGAACATGTGCTAAAAATCACACGTGATATAATAAAAATAACGAGTATGACAATAAAAATCACTACCCTCCCCTAACAATGAACTGCAAAAAGTACCACTAGTCGTCATACAAATGGCAAAAAAATGTATATGATGTATAGAAATCATGACCGACTCAACCTCCTCCTGCTGCTGCAGATGGCTCTGTTCCATCACTCCGCCCAATTCCACCTATGTACCCTGCATCAATGTGGAATATCCATGCTATCACCCTTGCTGATGGATCCAGGACCAACAACACCTCTAAAACCTAGAACAATGGCTTCACCCACCTTGAATCCCAGAAAAAAGCCCCAGCAGAAAAAGGACCCACGGGAAAAAGACCATCGGAAAAAAGCCCCACATAGGAAGATCCCTGGGCGGAAAGAAGCCCTACCGGAAAAAAGCCCCCAATTTATAAATAATAATACTTATTATTAATAACAGTAATACTAGTTCTAAATAAAACCTAGTTCAAAGGACCCGGTGAGTTGGTTTCACATTCCGTGAGGCTGAGGTGTTTAATTGCATTAGAGGTGTGAAGTAGGCTTCCCTAATGGTTTGGGTATACAAGTCCCACATTCATCACAGAATCATTCATATCATTAGTGTGTACTCATCTGTGTGGATATATATATATATATATATATACCAAGGACTACTATTACACAGGACGTGCCCACCCAGATTCCTGGCTCCGCTAGTGGAGGCCATTGCTTTCTTTGTAACCTAACATTTTATATTGGACAAATATATCAAAACTAGAAACCTAACATTGTATATAGGGCAAATATATCAACTATTGACTTATTCAATGCAGTATAAGTTAATATAAACTTTTATAGTGAAATAAGAAACTATTTTTAAGGCACTGTTATGCTTTGAAATACCAATTTTAGCTGGACTTAACAGGTATTATTGTATGAGGTTAGTGGACACCAGGGTTGGCAATTTTTTTTATCCTTTTAAAAAATATATATATATATATATATTTTTTAATCAGATTTATTTTATTTAAATAGATTTTTTTTATAGATTTTAAATATTGTGGGATTGCTATCTGATATGTAATCTGATTGCTCAAGGACATTTTTAGCATATCAATATAAGGAGCAGTGTTATATAGACTTGCCACAAGTATAAAAGGAATGGTATAAGCCTACATGTGCAGCTTGTGCAGCCCACAGCAAGGTTCAACAATATTCTTGTTGAAACTTGTTCTAGGTAAGCATCTTCTCAGTGAGTCAGTTGCTGTTTTGGAATCAATCAGGAAGGATGTCTTCTGGACCTGGCAGAGTGGTTCCTTCAGGCAGAAAAAATTATCCTGTCTGGAATTATTTTGAAAAACTACCAACAACTTCTGGCAAAGGGTACCGAGCTAAATGCAAAGACTCCAGCCAGGAACTACAGGGCATTGTGTCAAGATTAAAATCTCATAGAGATAAATGACAAGGTCAGCCACAGCATACAGAAGAAGAAATTGATGACCCAGGTAAATAATTTTACTTATATTGTGTGCATTTCTCCCTTTTCATACGCAACTATATAAATTTGGTGAACAATGGAGAGCATGTGCAATAAAAATGTGAAAGCCTAAAGAGATGATACTTCAATTTCATTACTTCTAAATTTGGGTAATGACTATATCAATATAATATACTGTATCCACTCAACTTTGGGGCCTAGATGATTGTTATTCATTTCATTCAATGTTGTGTAATATATTTCATAGGTTCCATTGGAATTCAGCCCAAAGGGGATTTAGCCTAACCTAACCCAACTAACCCATTATTTTGAGTGAATTTAAAAGTAGACTGAATCCTGTGTGGGCTGAATTCCAAGCCCACCTATTTCATATCCTGTTAATTATTTCCAAATAATTTAGTGGCTTGTATGAATATGATCATTATCTAAAAAAATAACTACTGTACTCAAAAGTAGCCTAAATCACACTGTATTCATTCATTTATAAATTATGCAATATGCTAAAATTTTCTGTTTCCATTTCAGGTTCAGTATCCTCAGTTTCTCAAGATGGTTCAGAACCTGAGGCAAGGTTATATTCCTCCATCCAGAAAAGATACTGCTGATAAGTACTTGGATCTTGTGTATGAAAAGGAATATAAAAAGTGTACAGATGACCTGAATAATGAAACTGTATGTCTTTCAATTGATGGGTGCTCTAACATCTATAATGAGCCCATAATATGTGTCACTAACAACATCCACTGGTCAGATTTATTTAGTTGACACAATAGACACACCAAGGAAACCTCACACTGCTGAATATCTTCTACAACTTGTACAAAATTCGATCAAGAAGGCTGAACAAGATTTTGGTTGTCACAATGATAGTGTTGTGACAGACAATGCGGCAAATGTCACCAAGATGAGAAAAGTCTTGGAGGAATCGAGTGAACCTGATCATACCGTCCTCACATACGGATGTGCAGCACACCTACTAAATCTACTGGCTCATGACCTTGAGATTGATAATGTAAAACAACATGTGGTCCATGTAGTTAAATATTTTAGAAATCATTATGCTGATTCAAAGTATCGACAGGAAGGTGGTCAGTGTCTAGTCATGCCCCAGGACACAAGGTCGAACACAATGTCAGACTGTCTCAAGGCCTATATAAATAACTAGCCAGTTCTAATAAAGATCTGTGAAGTCAACAGGGAAGCTATTTATACTGAAGTAAGAAACAAAGTATCAAATTTAGGCCTAAAACATTCGGCTGAGGAATTACTGGATCGATTGCTCTAGATGAGGTACAGAGTGACAAGTGCACTATTGCTCACGTGGTAGATGTTTGGAAGAAATTACTTAGCCATTTCACAAACAATAAACAAGCTGAAAAACTGGCGGAAAAAAAAGGTATGAACACTTTATCACCAAAGCTCACATAATTGCCAACCTGCTTCATCCAGCACTTCCAAGGAAAAATGCTCAGTGCACAAGAGGTGAATATTACTATGGAGTATGCCAATGAGAAATATACAGCACTTGTTCCTGTCATTATGAAGTTTCAGGCAAAATCACCTCCTTTCCAGGCGTTCAAGTTTACTGAGTCTGTGACCAAGACCCTGACAGCTATTGAGTGGTGGGATTCACA
Source organism: Oratosquilla oratoria (assembly GCF_046742065.1). Classification (NCBI taxonomy): domain Eukaryota; kingdom Metazoa; phylum Arthropoda; class Malacostraca; order Stomatopoda; family Squillidae; genus Oratosquilla; species Oratosquilla oratoria. The sequence continues at coordinate 21,796 of NW_027467476.1, read as the reverse complement.
TACAGCCATGTTAGACAGTGATATTCTATTATCAGTGCATCAACTCCTAACTGCAGTAGCCTCATCATCAGGAGTTGAAAGAGTTTTCTCCTCCTATGGACTTATACACACAAAATTAAGGAACTGCCTCGGTAATGAGAAGGCAGCCAAATTGGTCTTCCTTTTCAAGACTATGAACTCAAATGTCAATGATGATTAATGTAAATAATGATTTTCTCAAATGTAAATGCAAATAATGATTTTTTGTTCTTATATATTCAACTACAAAACAATTTCTTTTTGCAAACTTGCAAGGTATGTAATTTCTATTTTTTGTCAATTCTATACCATATGCTACAATAATAAAAATCATGTTCATAATTTCTGTAACTTCTTAATACAATAATAAAATTTGATTATAAAGCCCAGTGTCTTAATTTTATTCACGCTATTTCAATTTCCAAAGCATAATATGAAAATCAATTTAAATCACTGATGTTTTAAAAAAAAATCAACTGATTAAAATCATGATTTAAATCAGCCAACCCTGGTGGACACTTTAAAGGAACAAACATAGAAGCAAAAGATTACCAGACTGCAGGAATTAATCAACAAGCCGGGCCTTCTTTACAGAGATCTGGAAAAGGACTGCATTCTTCTGCTGGTCTTTCTCTAGGTTGTGGAATCCATTCAGAAGAACATTTGCCAGATGACAGAACATCTTGGGACAGTCAATGTCAATCCCACTGAAGCTGGCCAGTGTCAACAAGATCTCCACCAGTCTTTTCTAGCAGCAGGAACAGTGACGGGCTTCCTTGATGAAACACAGTCCACATCTGACAAGGTCAAAAGTGCACACATGTGGAGTTGTCAGGGAACCTCTGGACACTGTCTCGATAAAGTTCTTAATGTCACTGGTCACAAGAGGTTCCTCAGCACTGAAGACCACATCGTCCGCACACTATGTCTCAAGCCACCCCACCACATAGGCTGCACTGCACTCTTCATTCACAGTCAGTGTCACATCTGTGGTGCACCTCTCAATAGAGGCTGCATCCTCTAGATCAATTGCAGTCCCCAAGCAGGTATGTTCCTTCAACACAGGGTGGACATCGATGGACTGGAGGTTTATGGCAGCATACCTCGTGAGGCTCTGCTTGCATGCGGAGAATACATCCCCAGTGGTCATGAAAAAGTTTGCACCAGTTGATTGACAGTAGACTGAGAACTCCCCCTCAAGCCGGTCACGCTGGATCTCACGCAGCAGGACATAATGGAAATCAGCGTTTCTGAACAAGTAGCGGCACACAGCAATCAGCCCCTGCATGGCCTGCATTAGTGCATTCTTGGTGTCATGGGTGAAACACTTGATTCCATTTGCTCCATGTCCTGAAGAAGCCTCTTGGAAAATCTTTAGGAAATTCAGCAGGCTGGTTGACTGGGGATACTAACAGCTCGAGATGGATTGTTCAGGCGCTGATCTTGCCCCTTCTCAGATACATTCACTAAATTCCACCAGTTGAGGATGATTTGGATGAACTTTGCAGTGTCATGACATCCTCTGAGCTTCAATGAAGCCACAACCTTTTCATTAAAGACCTTCAAGACATGCTGCACATTTTGTAGTTGAAATCATGAAGGGTTGACAGCAAATTTAGTGAGGGGAGTAGTCTTCAGAATACTACCTTTCTCTGACTCATACAGTTCCTTGACGTCAGCAAATGATGCTGTTGTTTTATTGTCAAGACTGATCTTCTGGCACTTCTCACTGATCCAGTTGTTACGGATGCACTTCAGAAGATGCACTGTGTCAAAAAGGAGAAACCAGACATGCTCTTTGTCAAGAGGATGCTTGGCTGTGGCATGGCAATCACCCCGAAAATCAAACAGCTTACAGTACTCCTGGTTTATCTTGTGGTTGTCTGTGATAGATCCGATGACACACCCACCTGCCCTCTCAACATCAGCTGCCGCCTCCTTCACATGCTCAAGCTGGTATGCTGCTGTGAGTTTGTGGACGGGTGTCACAGAAATCATAATACTAGGCCCTCTGTGCAGCGACTTCATCATAATACATAGCATAGAAGTGGACTTGCAGTCTGGCTTGTTCACTGCCATGCCACTCAGAACCCCACCAGAAAATGCAACAGTTGGCCCAATCTGTACTTCATCTATCAAGAGAAATACATTCTTCTGCTGCAGTGTCTTCACTTTGGCAAATGTTTCCCTCATCACCTGATCCTTGTCAATAGATGAAGTGATGTACTGCAGCTTGCATTTCCTTGGCAGCACCAAAAAGTCTCTGAGCTGTTCATAACTACACTTGGGGTATAATTCAAGAGCAAAACTAATCATTCATGGAAAACTGTTTCTGTGATAAAAGTTCTAACTGACATGTCAAAAATATCAGCTTCTCATTCTCGGTGTTTACACAGGCTGACGTGTGGGTTTGAAGAAGACCCAGTAAACATGGTTAAAATGGGCCGTTTCTGGTTTCCTTGCGGCATGTCAAGGCAGTTCGGGTTCTGTTTTGCCTTAAGCTAACCGTAACGGGGCCAGTTAAACGCTGCCATTTTATAACCGACTTTAAATTGTACCGTTATCATACCAGAATGCTGCCGTTTAATCATAACGTACAAATGGGCCAGTTCTGGCCCGGTTAAGGTAGATTGCAGTGTTTATAACGTTACATCTCGCGCCATTCCATCTACGGAGATAACGTCCGAGCCTTCGAAGCATGCTCCCAAGAGTTCCGATCTCACATTTTGAATCCAAAGAAACTACAAGAGCGGAGTGTTTTTTCACGGGCTGATATATTTTTCATTTTGCTGTGTCAATTCCACTCTTTATTACCAGGTAACAAAGCAATGGCATAACATATACATTATAGCATAGTGATTACATTTCAGTGGCAGCAGTTTGTTTGGTAATGATTTTATATAGCGGGTCTGTTGCATTAAATTTCCTTGGGTGAGCGATAATGTGTAAGTCTGGCACTTTATCAGTTTATCAGACACTGAGCCTATAACGTTGTAAGCTATCAACGCCAGCTTAAGTAAATTTTATTTTAATTCCTGAATTTTGAAATTAGGTTAAGCAATATTATCATGTATAGTGTTGTTTATTAAAAGCCTCTAGGCCTAACAGTTATTAAAAACTCCAGAAAAACAATTCTACACCTACACTAGAATAATTCTATTATTAATATTACTAAACTAGTAGGCCTATAGTCAAAACATCTCAACCACAGCCTTTTTTATATCAGTTGTGGGCTCTATTTGATACTACTTGTTACTGTTACTAATACTAGTGAGTTGTGTTGGGTAAGGCTAGAGCTCTACTTATAAATTTATTGTTAGGTATAATCACTGAAGCATATCTGAGTTATTTGTTTATTGTGCTGTATAGAGCTGTATAAAATAATTCAAGTAATGAACAATTTAGTATTCAATATTTTTAAAAATTAGCAATGTCAATTTGGACAAAACGTCGAAAAATAAAAAATGATGTAAATCATCATTTAGAAAATATTATGAAGAAGTCTTCAGAAAATGTGGATATTGTTGATTCTAGTCATAACCAAAATGTTAACATTGTGAAAGTAGCACATAGTTTGCCATCTAGTTCTACTTATGTACAAAATACAGTTAAATATAAAGATAGTATTGAGGTATATCAAACTTCACAAGAGTCTTATAAAGAAATGGTTGGCTTTGAAATTGAGGAAGACAATACTATCCTGCATGATAGTGATTGTCATAATAATTATGATTCTTCTGACTATGATTATGTATCATCCGATAATGATGGAAATGGTGACTCACAGACTTTTCAAATTGAGTTGATGGATTCATTGTCCAGATGGGCAGTACAGTTTAATGTAACTCATATTGCACTAAAAGAACTACTTAAAATTTTGAGTCTAGTACTACCATACCTCCCTAAAGATCCAAGAACACTAATCAAAATAGGGAAGATTGATCAAATTGTACAAATACAAGGTGGTGAGTATTATCATTTTGGTGTTGTTACTGGTATATTAAATCAGCTGACATACCGTAGTGATTTACTGGAGCAATTCGTACTAAAGTTACAAATAAACATTGATGGTCTACCACTGTTTAAAAGTGCCAAAACTCAGTTTTGGTCTATTCTAGGGTTAATTCCAGGAACAGCAAAATCACAACCTTTTGCTATTGGTATATTTTGTGGTGATTCAAAGCCAGGTAGTGTTGAAGAATTTCTTTCTTATTTCATTGATGAAATGATAGAGTTAAAGGTAAATGGAATAAAATATGAAGATAAGACCTATCAGGTAGTTATAAAGGCTTTTGTTTGTGATGCTCCAGCACGATCCTTTATCAAATGTATTAAAGGGCACACTGGCTATGCTGGATGTGAAAAGTGTGACCAGTCTGGTGTTTTTGAGAAGAAAATAACATTTCCAGATACTAATGCACAGTTGCGCACTGACATAGCATTTGATGAAATGCATGATAGAGACCACCACAAAGGAGAATCCCCTCTTAAAAGATTAGGTTTTGGTCTTGTGTCTCAAGTGCCTTTGGATTACATGCACCTTGTGTGTTTAGGAGTAATGAAGAAGCTGATTTGGCTTTGGTTGAAAGGACCATTGACTGTAAGAATAGGGAGACAAGTTAAAGATAGTATATCTGAAAGACTTCAAAGTTTAAGACAATTTATCCCTCGAGAATTTTCAAGAAAACCTCGTGGCTTAGATGATATGATCGATGGAAAGCTACTGAATATAGATTGTTTCTGTTATATACAGGCTTGGTTTCATTAATTGACAGACTTCCTCTAGAAATATATCATAATTTCATGCTTCTATCTGCTGCTGTTCATATTTTAGCCAATCCCAAGCTAGCTTCAACTCATTGTGATTATGCACAGCAGCTTCTATTGTCATTTATTCAGCATTTCATGAGATTGTATGGTTCAGAGTTTGTGACCTATAATGTACATTCTCTAATGCATCTTCCTGATGATGTAAAGTTGCATGGACCTCTAGATTCATTTTCATCCTTCCCTTTCGAGAATTTTCTTGGAGCTTTGAAGAGAATGTTAAGAAAACCTAGTGGTGCATTACCCCAAATAATTAGGAGATTAACAGAAATTTCAAATACAGGTACACCTCACCTTACGTCATTAATTGGTTCCAGGAGACACGACGTAAGTCAAATTTGCTTACAAGTAGGCTAGGTAGGCCTGGTGTAGCCTAGGCTAAACTGCCAATAGCCATTTTTCAGTACTTTATTTTACTTTTGATTGCATTTTTTATTAAACAAGGTTAATAAAAATCTATTTTAAGTTTCCAAACAGAACATTTATTTATCATTTTGTAATAAAGTATAAAAAAGTACCTGTACTTATTCATCAATACGTACAATTTGCTGTACTTTATGAATGCATTGTCAATTACATACGGTGAAACAAAACAAAAAACAAATAAATAAAAACTAGTTTAAGCTTACAATCATTTTGTAATAAGTGAAAAATTGAATAAAGTATTTTTGATTTACCAATGCAGTACATACATTATGTCGATGTTTACGCGTTGCTATTTCGCGGTGCTGTACTCTATGAATGCATTGTCAATAACATACAGTAAAACAAAACAAAAAACAAAGAAATAAAAACTATTTCAAGCTTACATATAATCATATTGTAATAAGTGAAAAACTTTAATGTATTTTCAGTTTACCAAAACAGTAGATACAATATGTTGATGTTTACGATGTAGACGTAGATGGCTGGGGATTGTCGACATCAACATCAGCTGATTCTCGTCGTTCGACGCGTAAAAACTGGTCAAGAGTGCCTTGAACCGTTTTCTTGTTCTTTTCTTCAAGGATTAGATTATAAGGAGCAAAAGCTTCATAACAAGCCCCCATTATCTTGGAAACACATTGAGCATTTGGATCCATATACTCAAACATAGCAAGACCTTTTTCGATGTGTGCAAATGCTTCCTCCATTTTCTTAATGGTGAAGTGGCGTGGCTCAGATTCATCATCCTCTTCTTCTTCTTTCTTTTGTTGCTCCTGAAGTTCCATCAAATCCTTGTTCGTCAGTAACTCCTTGTCTTTTTCAAATAAATCTGTGAAATCCTCTTCCTCCAAATTCATATCCAGCTCTTTGCTCATTGTAACCAAATCTTTGTTGACAACAACAGTATCGAAGCCCTTAAACTCTTGCACAAATTGCGGGCATAGCTTTTTCCATACACCATTCATAGCAGTGCTCTGAACATCATTCCATGCTGCTGCTACATTCTGTAAAGCTTTGTAGATGTCATATCCCTTCCAAAAGTCGCGAAGTGTGATAGACTCATCCATTTCAATTGCAGCTATTGCTTGCCGTAGCGTACGCTTCATATAATAACGTTTGAAGATAGCAATTATCCCCTGATCCATTGGCTGGAGAATAGACGTAGTGTTTGGGGGGAGGTATATGACGGTAATGTTGGGGTGAAAATCTGCGATGTTTTGTGGGTGGCCAGGAGCATTATCTAAGATAAGTAAAACCTTAAAAGGAATCCCCTTCTCCTTACAATACTTCTCTGCTGCTGGGACAAAATTATTGAAAAACCAATCTTCGAAAATAACAACAGTGACCCAAGCTTTTGAGTTAGCCATCCATATAACAGGGAGAGATGCTTTGGGTATATTCTTCAGGGCATGGGGGTTGTGTGCATGATAAACAAACAGAGGCTTTAATTTAAAATCTCCTGCACAGTTACCTCCCAACATTATGGTCACACATTCTTTTGAGACCTTGTAACCTGGAATCGTTTTCTCTTCCTTGGAAACAAATGAACGCTCTGGTAATTTCTTCCAATATAATCCTGTTTCGTCTACGTTGAAAATTTGCTCAGGAAGAAACCCGTTTTCTTCTATGATTTTCTTCAGTGTAACAGGAAATTCCGCTGCTGCTTGTTCATCAGCTGATGCGATTTCACCTTGTCTTTTAAGGAAGTGATAATTTCTCCTGTTTTTATATCTCATAAACCATCCAGGACTTGCTTTGAAATCTACATCTTTCTCATCTGGATATTTTTCCTTTAGGTCCTCAAACAAAGACAACGCTTTTTCCTGAATGAGCTCTTGACTAAGATTCGCATTCTGACGATTCCTCCTATCAACCTAAATCGAAAGAAGATTTTCCATTTCTTCAAATATCTTACCTCTTTTCTTGTTGATGATCGTGTTCTTCATCAATGGGGCTTCAGATGTGACATGTGTTAAAATCTTGTCTTTATTATGCACAATTGTTGATATAGTTGTCCGACTTACTCCAAAACATCGTGCAATTGATACAACTTTTTCACCATTACAATGACGTTTTATCATCGCCATTTTCTCCTCCAGCGAAATAGCATGATGCTTAGCACTTTCACTAGAACTTTTCTTAGGAGGCATGGGGGCAAATATTACAGTTACAAGTGAATGTTAATGAGAAAATTTACAAAACTTCAGTAAACAGATAATAATCCAAAAGAATTGCGGGAGTCGAGACGCCGCTTACGGTAAATACGTATTGGAAGTACCATTGCGATTTCATGTTCTAGTGGACTAGGCCATACTACTTTATGGTATATATTTTAGCAGTTACTGAATCTTTATATAATTTTACATGCTTTTATTCTTATTTATTGTAACATGAATTGCTTGAAACGTTTTTTGGTGTTTATGCGATTCCATTATTGGCTGACCGACGTAAAGTCAAATAAAACGACAACTTGAATTTTTTCCATATTATTTTTGAAAACCGACATCTTCGAAAACGACGTAAGTCGAGGTGTGCCTGTATAATGCAGCCTCAGGTTGCTGCACATTTTCATCCTAAAGGCCAACATTATGAAGGACCTGTCCCAGCTCAGTATCTACTTTCAAAATATAAACAGTATACTGAATTTCATAATGGGAAATTTGTCACAAGTAGAAAAACAGGCAACAACTGTTTTCAAATTCAAAGCACAGTATGTTTGGTTCAAAATATTTTTAGCGGTGGGCAGGGTGCAGGGATGACCCGTCATCCAGGAGGTGCTCAGATGAGAGGGAGGGTGGGAGGGGTGTGGAGTGTGTTTGGGGATGAAATGGGAGGGAGTGTTTTTATGCCTTTCCCTTTTTGGCTACCTCCCTTGGAAGGGGGAAAAAGCCTTGGTATATGTATGTATGTATAAACGTTTCATGACTCAAGGTTTATCATTTGATTATCCAGTAGAATCTTCAAAATTGAATATTCATGCTGTTGCTAATTTACACAGTGAATTGTTAGTAGCAAATGTTAAAGTCATATCAGGCAAGTATGTCTTACTGCCCAATTGTGCCAACTCTGCTGCAATTCCTCTAATACATTCATTTTAGCTGTCATTTTTATCTTTTATGTAAAATTACATTAGAACATTTTACCAAAGGTTGGGATAATGCACATCAGGTATTACTAAAAATTATAAAATAGTCATGGTTTGAGAATGTCTGAAACCCACTTTTCGACATACCAGTGAACTGTAACTGTCAAATGCCAATATAATACTATGGATTAATATAGTATTTTTTGCCCTATTACCCCTCAAGCCTTATATTTAGCTTGAACCCAAACAATTAATCTACATCATTCTATATATTTTGAGAATATAGTAATAATTAAAGGTATTAAACTGTGTTTAGAAAGACAAAAATAGATATACTATTAGTGGGTATTTTAACTTTAAATGGGTGTTCAGTGCAAATGCAGTAGAAAATATCCAAATGTTAGATACACACTTTTACCAGTAATGTTTATTGTTAAAAGTAAAAGTAAGTTTTCACTCGGTGATGCCTAGAAACATTATCATTTTAAAAATAGATAGGGTTGTTGTTTCAAATAAATGATCTCATGTAATACACAATTTAACCAAATGTCAATGCCTAAAACAAGGTTAAACTAAACTCTCTTGTAAAATGTAAGCTATGAATATAATGATTTGTTTTCTGAACATGGTTAGAACTTATCTGCAGTCAGATATTTCTGTCATTATTGATTTTATGATACTATATCATATATTTTGATTTATTAATAATACTATTTGCTGCCACTTGAAATTTTCTCTCTGCTGTAAACAATACCTATGCCTATGCTAATGTTAGCCTTTAATTGCCATAGAATGTATGTTATTGTCGCATTCACCAATAATAATACTGTTGAGATGGTCCCCAGTGGATGGATCCTGGGGCAGGATGAGACCTGGTGGCCAAAGAGTAAATCATTGACAGCAATTACAAAGATGATAAAAGATAGGGTGGTGCCAGACCACACATGGGAGAGGCATAAGATGCGTGTCATCTGTGTGGCAGGTATGTAATATCTGATCATTCTTGGAATGACATAATTAAATTTGTGACATATGGGCTGATTAACTCTTAATATAACCACTCTCTGATTTTCCTTGGTACATTCAAGTTAAGTTTTTGTAATTGTAGTTGCTGTCGATTCTGTAATTGAGTATAACTTATTTTTAGACATTTTAAATGCTGAAGATATATCATATGTAAATTGATAAATAAATTCAGTCAGTTAAAATGATAAAAGATAATTGTTTCCCCCCATAATTATATCTCTTGATGAGACTTGAAGGTAAATATTCTTTGGTGGTAAATGACTGTTAGAATACATTCATTTGCAAAGATTTCATTTGATCTAATTCTAATAATAAAGTGTCCACTAAACCTTTGATTGTTTTTTTTTTTACTTTACAGCTATTTTCCTTATTTATCATATCACTCCTTTGAATTCAGTTCATTTGCTGATTTTTTCTTTTGTTCTTAAAACTGCTGATAGTAAGTTACAAAGTATCTGTGTTAATTTTTTGGGTTATGGTATCTTTTGATTTGAAATATTCTCAGGTTTTGTAATTGATAAGGCAGTTAAAAAACATGTGCCTCTTTATCACATTGGCTTTGAACAATTTTGAAATAATTCCCCAGAATTCTCCTATAATCTTAAATTATTTTTCTCCAATAAAACTGATATGAGGTTTTTTGTATTTTTTGCCCTCCAGATACATATGAAGATGGAAGACAGAAAGCAATGGAGGCTGAAGAGACAGATAACTCTGTCAGCCAAGGTGAAGAGGACCTTGGACGAGGAGCAAGAAGGTATAAATTGGTTTCATGTACTTTCACCTTATCAGGTATAGCTGGCAGATAGCTGCGATCTGCAACTCCGAGCAAAAATATGATTATTTACATAATAGAGTGAAGGAGAAGTGTGAGGGGAGATAAATTGACAAAACCATAACCAAAAAGAGATATTACAATCTATTATTTAATCGATGTGAATTACATAAAGAACTGAGATGGAGCAATAACTATATATACTAGGCAGATTTGATATACAAAACAGGACATCCTCAAAAATGGTAATAAATGAATGAAAAGTTTCTGTCCTGATTTATCTTGTGCCGGCTTTTCTGGATAATATATATATTATCAGAAATATTTTGGTTGAAACCCTTATATATTGTAAGTATATTATCCTAATTTTGCAGGATAGTGAAGCTGTTATTTTTTTATTTGCGAGTATAAATTAGTGGGAGGTGATTGGTGCTTTGATTGGTGATGGGTAACTTTTGTATGGCTTGTAAAATCCTATGCTTATATCTGACCTTAAATAATTCCTTATATTTAGTAGTTGGTTATATTACTCCATATACAAGAGATATATAATGGGATAATATTCGGATTTTATTGTTGTGTTCTTGTAGTAGGTAAGGTGTACTTAGTTACTATGATTGTGGACCAAAATATTCAGTAGAATTACATTGATTTTAATTTGCTTTCCTAGGTATACATTTTTCATTTATTATTGACTTCATTCATTGTATGAATTTTAGAACTTGTGTGCCCATATTTTTGGTGCATACCCAGCTTCATTACTTGTTTCAGATGTGATTTTCCTTATTGGATATTAATGTAGAAACGTTTTTTTTTGTGTATTGTTTAGGAATGGTGAAAATCATGTTCTTTATCATAGGGGTGATTTGAATTTTTTGCAGGATTAGATCAAGATACCCTCCTAGTAGCGATGAGGAAGAGGACTATGTTCCAAAAGCAAAAAGAAAGTTGGCCAAAGCACCTGCAATCCAAAAGATGCCATCAGTTGTGTCAGTGAACATTCCGCAATTCGACACGTTTGACGATGCAGCGGGTGTGTCTGACATATTAATTGATACATCCAGCCTAGCTCCAACCAGTACCCCAATTAGTGTGTCAACAGCACCCGTTAGCTCAGGTATCATGTTCGACAATGCAGGGTGTGTGTCTGACATATTAATTCATACATCCAGCCTAGCTCCAACCAGTACCCCAATTAGAGCGTCAACAGCACCTGTTTCAACAGCACCCGTTAACTCAGATATCTGTTTATCTGTTAAACCTATTTCAGTCAATTTCCATCGAAAAAATAATATATTTAAAATTTCTTGCTTTGTTTTAAAAAATTATTCTTAGCACTAGTTCTGGTGGTAACTTTTACTGGTTTGAAGCTATGCCAGAGTTATTAACTTTTCCAAATAATATACATACATATACCAAGGCTTTTCCCCCCTTTAAGGGGGGGTAGCCAAAAAAGAACAAGGCATAAAATCACTCCCACCCTTTCCATCCCCACACCCGACTCCCCTCCACCCTCCCTCCCATCTTAGCCCTCCTGGATGATTATAGATGATAATATAGATTCTAATGGATGATAATATAGATTCTATGGATGATAATATAGATTCTACTTAATTTCAATTAAGGGCTGCTTATCATTTCTGTCATATGAATGATTGAATGTACTTCTCATTCTCAAAAGCTGTGAAATAATTTATTTTTATGCTAACCGGATGAGCTTGGTACAATGTTAATATTTTTTTTGTGTAAGATGCAAGATAATTTTAAAAATAAAAAGTTTATGGTATTCATTTTGCGTATTTTACCCTTTTTGCAGCGCGAGATGTAGAGTTTCTTACCATTTTAATGGAATTGAAACATGATCTGGAGGAGCTGCAGAAGCTCAATAAAACGAGCGGAAAGGTTGATGACGCTGAGCTTCCAATGCAGTTGCCACTCACCTCCTTAGAGGAGTTTGACGTATTCGAGGGCTGGTTAAATGAAGATAAAAAACACCAAAAGATATTGGTAAGAACATTTTTTCAATGTACGCTAGCTTTTCTGAAATTATCTAGATTAATAGGCGACAAAAAAGGAGTACCACTCAGATGCATTTAATCGTTTGCCAATTACTTCTGTTAGAAAATTATGATGACTCTGTCCAAATATTGTATTCACCAACGTTTCTTATATTGTCTAGTGTCTGTAGAACATACCTTATTTATTGTCATGTTTTACACGAGTACATACAATAGCATTTTAAGGATTGTTACTGGTAATTCTGACCCAACTACGATTGTGTCATTTTAGAGGGCACATTTTGTTGCTGCAGTTATTTTCTATTAGGTGTCTTTTTGTTTTTATTATTGCTATTCGACTTTTAAATACTTTTTTTAGGCTCCATCCTGCTCCCTAACCCGGCTTCTCTTTCTAATAATTGTCTCTGCTTAAGTTTGTCATTCATAGTTCATTTCTGTGTAATACCTCTTCTACTTCAGGAGAACAAGCTCTGCTTGATTGGAGGCTTTGACCTATGGGACTGCGTCAGGATGCTACTAAGCCACCTGCTCTAGGTCAAATTCAACTGGATTGGAATGAAGGGCTGGAAGAGCAAGGATGATGCGGAGGCAAAACGGGGTTTTAAATCCACAACGCTGTCTACAGTCTGGATTGGTATGTTTTATCTTTCGTCTAAGAGAACTATTTTTTAATGAATATTGATATCGAAATATTGGTGATATGTATGGGGAATGAATAGCATCATTTTCGTTAATAATCTTTGATTCTTATTTACAGTTTGAGATTGTTGAAAGTGCATCAGATGCCCCTTGTTATATTAAACGAATAACCCGGGTATATGGGGGCCATTGGGGGTTTGTTTTTAATAATGTCAAGATTCTATATATCGACCCCATTTTGGTTTATTTGTTAGGGTGCTGAAATATGGTTTTGGGCACAATGATCACTAACGTAATTTATTGAAGTTATTAGCTATAGGTGTTTACACTGTCTATTTCACACGTTTCTGCATGATTGTTTTTTTTTGTTATATCCCTTGTGTCTTACTTTAGTAGGCATTTATATAAATAAACGTCGAATTGGATCTATTTCTAATACTATGCATTTCTTGCAAGCTTGTTAGCAAGCAGTACTTACTGAAACCTAATCTTAGTACAAAAAACTAATAATTCCCCTTAAACGTTTTGAACTTTTATGTAGATCGAAGTCTATTTCTTTTTCAGCTTTCTTCACTCGTTTTAAGGAAAAATACTAACTTGCGACACTGCTTCTGACCCAGGGCGGTGGGCAGGGTGCAGGGATGACCTGTCATCCAGGAGGTGCTCAGATGAGAGGGAGGGTGGGAGAGGTGTGGAGTGTATGTAGGGATGAAATGGGTGGGAGTGTTTTTATGCCTTTCCCTTTTTGGCTACCTCCCTTGTAAGGGGGAAAAAGCCTTGGTATATGTATGTACTAACTTAGAGGTTCTGAATGTCTTATCAATTCTATTTGTTCAACTGATTTTTAAATATCCATTAACATAGTTAATTCTTTCCATTTTTCAGGTGCTATCCTCCGTTTAACTTGCATTGAAGGTGCTGTGCAAGCCCATGTAGAGTGGGAAATCATGATTTATCTGAGAAATGCCTCAGACAGATGTGGAGGAAGAAAAAGGAGAGAGCAGGACTCTGCTACATCCGTTTGATAATAAAAGTCTTAATTGGTTTTAGTTTAAAATAAGTATAATGCCATTAAGTCAGACCCAGTCAACACCTAGAAGTCAGATAATGCACAACATACATAGTTCTTCTGTACAATTGCAAATAAAATAATATTGGTTAAATTAATATTTCTTGTTATTGTGTATTCACCTGGTCTTTGGATCACGTGTTGGACTCGTGATCGACAGCTATTACTATATATTAGACATTTGTGAAAATGACAATTGGTTCTAATGCATTTACCTAATTCCAAACACTAAATTAAAATGATCACATGTAAAATGAAATTCTGCCGAAATATATGACCAATTTAACGGGCGCTGAGAATTTGTTTCCAAATTTGTGTATGTCTAGAATATATGCGATATGCGAAATATCAAAATGTAAGCTTATTAATATCAGAGACAAACGCCATGTTTACTATGTCTGTTTATAACGGACTGAGTTTTAGACAAAGGCTGTAAAAACACTGACTAATCATTTGTGTGTGTGTTAGTTGCTGATAATTATAGTTTGTACATTCAATTTTGGCATCGTGTATATATAATCGTTATTCAAACAATTTTAGCAAATTTAGAAAATATGATTTCTCAGCACCGGTGAAATTTGTGGTTAACCGTGAATGAGCCATTGCCGGGGGGATAACATTTGCCATAACTGGGCCGTATCTGTATATAAATGGCTGCATTAAGGGAATCCCAAAAAGGCCCAGAACCGGCGCGTTGTGGCCCAGTTACGGCTTCCGTAACCAACCCGTTATTGGACTTGAACCGGCTCCATTAAGGAAAACCTGAAAGGGGCCAGAACTGGTCCCTTTGTTGACCAATGACGGCAGCCATAACCGGCCCGTTTAAAAGCCTGTGTGCAAACACTGCCGATGCCATTAAGGTTCCAAAACGGTACCGTTACGGCATAATGGCAAGCCTGAATAGGCCCACTTTTGGCTAAGAGGGAAACCAGAAATGGGCATAAAGCGGGCCATTTCGGGCATGTTTACTGGGATGTAGTTAAATATTTTAGAAATAATCATTATGCTGCTTCAAAGTATCGGCAGGAAGGTAGTCAGTGTCTAGTCATGTCCCAGGACACAAGGTGGAACACAATGTCAGACTGTCTCAAGGCCTATATAAATAACTGGCCAATTCTAATAAAGATCTGTGAAGTCAACAGGGAAGCTATTCATACTGAAGTAAGAAACAAAGTATCAAATTTAGGCCTAAAACATTCGGCTGAGGAATTACTGGATCGATTGCAGCCAATAGCAATGTCTCTAGTTGAGGTAAAGAGTGACAAGTGCACTATTGCTCAAGTGGTAGATGTTTGGAAGAAATTACTTAGCCATTTCACAAACAATAAACAAGCTGAAAAACTGGCGGAAAAAAAGGTATGAACACTTTATCACCAAAGCTCACATACTTGCCAACATGCTTCATCCAGCACTTCAAGGAAAAATGCTCAGTGCAGAAGAGGTGAATATTACTATGGAGTATGCCAATGAGAAATATACAACACTTGTTCCTGTCATTATGAAGTTTCAGGCAAAATCATCTCCTTTCCAGGCGTTCAAGTTTACTGAGTCTGTGACCAAGACCCTGACACCTATCGAGTGGTGGGATTCACATACAGCCATGTTGGACAGTGATATTCTATTATCGGTGCATCAACTTCTAACTGCAGTAGCCTCATCATCAGGAGTTGAAAGAGTTTTCTCCTCCTATGGATTTATATACACAAAATTAAGGAACTGCCTCAGTAATGAGAAGGCAGCCAAATTGGTCTTCCTTTTCAAGACAATGAACTCAAATGTAAGTAATGATTAATGTAAATAACGATTTCCTCAAATGTACACTAAATGCAAATAATGATTTTTTTGTTCTTATATATTCAACTACAAAACAATTTCTTTTTGCAAACTTGCAAGGTATGTAATTTCTATTTTTTGTCAATTCTATACTTCCATGTGCTACAATAATAAAAATTATGTTCATAATTTCTGTAACTTCTTAATACAATAATAAAATTTGATTATAAAGCCCAGTGTCTTAGTTTTATTCATGTCATTTCAATTTCCAAAGCATAATACTAAAATCAATTTAAATCACTGATGTTAAAAAAAAAAAAAAAATCAACTGATTAATATCATGATTTAAATCAGCCAACCCTGGTGGACACTTTAAAGGAACAAAATTAACATAGAAGCAAAAGCTTACCAGACTGCAGCGATTAATCAGCGAGCTGGGCCTTCTTTACAGCAGTCTGGAAAAGGACTGCATTCTTTTGCTGGTCTTTCTCTAGGTTGTGGAATCCATTCAGAAGAACATTTGCCAGATGACAGAACATCTTGGGACAGTCAATGTCAATCCCACTGAAGCTGGCCAGTGTCGACAAGATCTCCACCAGTCTTTTCTGTCAGCAGGAATGGTAACGGGCTTCCTTGATGAAACACAGTCCACATCTGACAAGGTCAAAAGTGCACACATGTGGAGTTGTCAGGGAACCTCTGGACACTGTCTCGATAAAGTCCTTAACGTCATGGTCACAAGAGGTTCCTTGGCACTGAAGACCACATCGTCCGCACACTTCGTCTCAAGCCACCCCACCACATAGGCTGCACTGCACTCTTCATTCACAGTCAGTGTCACATCTGTGGTGCACCTCTCAATAGAGGCTGCATCCTCTAGGTCAATTGCAGTCCTCAAGCAGGTATGTTCCTTCGACACAGGGTGGACATCGATGGACTGGAGGTTTATGGCAGCATACCACGTGAGGGGCTGCTTGCATGCGGAGAACACATCCCCAGTGGTCATGAAAGAGTATGCACCAGTTCATTGATGGTAAACTGAGAACTCCCCCCTCAAGCCGGTCACTTTGGATCTCATGCAGGAGGACATAATGGAAATCAGCGTTTCTGGAACAAGTAGCAGCAAACGGCAATCAGTCCCTGCATAGTCTGCACTAGTGCATTCTTGGTGTCATGGGTGAAACACTTTGATTCCATTTGCTCCATGTCCTGAAGAAGCCTCTTGGAAAATCTTTAGGAAATTCAGCAGGCTGGTTGACTGGGGATACTGAACAGCTCAAGACGGATTGTTCATGCGCTGATCTTGCCCCTTCTCAGATACATTCACTAAATTCCACCAGTTGAGGATGATTTGGATGAACTTTGCAGTGTCATGACATCCTCTGAGCTTCAATGAAGCCACAACCTTTTCATTAAAGACCTTCAAGACATGCTGCACATTTTGTAGTTGAAATCGTGAGGGGTTGACAGCAAATTTAGTGAGGGGAGTAGTCTTCAGAATACTACCTTTCTCTGACTCATACAGTTCCTTGACCTTGAGGTCAGCAAATGATGCTGATGTTTTATTGTCAAGACTGATCTTCTGGCACTTCTCACTGATCCAGTTGTTGCGGATGCACTTCAGAAGATGCGCTGTGTCAAAAAGGAGAAACCAGACGTGCTCTGTCAAGAGGATGCTTGGCTGTGGCACGGCAATCACACGGAAAATCAAACAGCTTACAGTACTGCTGGTTTATCTTGTGGTTGTCTGTGATAGATCCGATGACACACCCACCTGCCCTCTCAACATCAGCTGCCGCCTCCTTCACATGCTCAAGCTGGTATGCTGCTGTGAGTTTGTGGACGGGTGTCACAGAAATCATAATACTAGGCCCTCTGTGCAGCGACTTCATCATAATACATAGCATAGAAGTGGACTTGCAGTCTGGCTTGTTCACTGCCATGCCACTCAGAACCCCACCAGAAAATGCAACAGTTGGCCCAATCTGTACTTCATCTATCAAGAGAAATACATTCTTCTGCTGCAGTGTCTTCACTTTGGCAAATGTTTCCCTCATCACCTGATCCTTGTCAATAGATGAAGTGATGTACTGCAGCTTGCGTTTCCTTGGCAGCACCAAAAAGTCTCTCAGCTGTTCTTTATGGAGTTAAAGAATCTTTATGGAGTTAAAGAATCAAAGCAAAGAAGTAATGAAAAGGCAAGAGGTGATTGAAAACAAATTTCATGATGTTGTAGAATTTGTAAAGGAGCAAAAAAATACAATGAAGGCTATTGACAGCAGACTTGGTACAATGGAGGCCAAAATGGTGGATATTGGTGAATATGTAGAAACTAACAAGACTGTATGCAAGGATGTTGAGGGCAGACTGGGGACTGCAGAAGCTAAGATGGTGTCCATTGAGGGTAAGGTGGAGAACATACTAGCAACATCCAAAGGTCATACAGAATTGGAAAGCAAAGGTGAGAATGATTTCAAACAGGAGCTGGAACAGTTAAAAAGGGAGATGACTGATCAGGACAATAAGTTGCGAAAAGAACTGAGGATGAAACAAGAGGAGAATATGATGGAAATAAGGGACGGGGAGGCTCGTAGGAATAACTTGATCATCCATGGCGTACCTGAAAGCAATAATGTGGGGTGGAACGTGAGATGTGATGAGGATCAAAAGTATGTGTTAAAACTAGTCCAGAATGTCATGGGAGTTAATATACCAGAAGGAGATATGAGGAGAATTTCAAGATTGGGAAAGTACCGAAGCGATGCTGAAAGTCCTAGACCTCTGGTTGTAAGTCTGGCTACACTATCCATTAAATATGATATTCTCAGGGAGACAAAGAAGCTCAGAGGTAAAGAGGCCTTCAAGGAAATTCGAATTCAACATGATTTAACGAGGTCACAGAGAAAGGACACGAGGGAATTAGTGGCAGAGGCTAAGAAGACGGAAGCAGAAGATCTCTCGGGAAACTACATTTATCGGGTGAGGGGCCCGCCAGAGAAATTAATGATAAAGAAAATCAGGAAAGTGGAAGGAATAGAGAATCAGTAAGTTGGGGGAATCCAGGACAAAGAAAAAAGACTGGTGGTGATGGTTATGTAAGTGTAAATAAGTTTAAGATATTATTCAGCAATGTGGATGTATTCTCTCAAGATAAGATAAGTGAGTTAAAATTGAGATTGGAGGAAGCATCAGAAAAGCCTTCTATAATTGCATTACAAGAAGTAAAGCCAAAAAATATGAGACTTGAAAGATTGTTGGTTGAATATGATATTGATGGATATGAGATTATTGAGAGAAATGTTATAAATGCACCGGAAGGCAGAGGGCTGTTGATGTATGTGAGAAGGGATTTATCTTTTACAGAGGTAATTATGGAGCAACAATACAGTGAATACTTATGTATTGAATTACGGTGCAAAGAAGGGAATATATTAATTGCTTCTGTTTACAGGAGTCCAAGGCATGGGACAGAGGATAATGATAAATTGTGCAAGCTAATGTATGAGCTACATTCTAAGCCAGTACTGCACAAGATAATATTTGGTGATTTTAACTTACCTAGCATAGACTGGGAAAATTGCACAACAACTGGAGGAATAAACAGCATGGAGTTCAAATTTATTGAAGTTGTGAGGGATTGTTATATGACTCAGTGTATCAATGAAATAACCCGACAGAGGGGGGAGGCGAGAGGAAGAGTTCTAGATTTAATATTTGCGGACAGTGATGATATCGTGGATGATGTTATTGTGGAGTGTCCTATTGGGAGAAGTGATCACGCCTGTATTTCATTTTATTGTAATGTTGAGATAGAGACAAGAATTCGGAAAAGGGTAGTGTATATGTTTGAACAAGCAGACTATGATATGCTAAGAAACAAACTGGATATTGATTGGGGGCACCTTCCTTGATGGGGGAGATATGGAGACTAAGTTGATAAGATTTAAAACCAAAATCAAAGAAGTCACTAAAAACTGTGTACCTATTAAAACAGTAAAAGCTAATTCTTCACCAAGGAAAAGGACTAATAAAGAACTGCCAATGGATAAGAGACTATGGACGAAGATAAAGAGGAAAAAACGTCTTTGGGCCCGAATAAAAGAGCTGGGGAATTACGGGGATAATAATGTACAGGAGATGCAAGAAGTTGTGACCGAATATAGAAGAATCAACAATCAAGTAAGAAGAGAAACCAGAAGAGCAATAAAAATAAAGGAACAAGGAATTGCCAGCAATGCCAAAAGTAACCCAAAGGTATTTTGGAAATATGTACAAGGAAAGACGAGCAGAAAATCTGGTATCCCAGACCTGGAATTAACTAACGAAAAACGAGGGACACACAGGACGAAAAATGATCATGATAAAGCTGAAGGACTGGCAGAATATTTCAGCGAGGTGTTTACTAAAGAACCATCCGGAGATATTCCAAGGCTTCCTACTAGAGAAGGAACAAAGTTGGAAAGAATTACATTCTCACCATCAAGGATTAGAGCAGCCATTAAGAAACTGAAGAAAAACAAATCAGCTGGACCTGATGAGATACATTCAAGGATTATTAAGGAGGCGGGAGATGTGCTTGTAGAACCACTGAAGATATTGTTTGAATGTTCTTTTGAGAGTGGACAGTTACCTACTGATTGGAGGTTAGCATGTATAACAGCTATTTTTAAGAGTGGTAAACGAAGTGATCCGGGAAATTACAGGCCTGTTAGCCTAACCAGTATTATTTGTAAACTTATGGAGTCAATAATTAGAGAAGAAATTATTTGTCACATGAAACAAAATTCTTATTTTAGTAACAAACAATTCGGATTCCTCTCTGGACGCTCTACAGTTCTTCAACTGATTAAAGTATTAGATGAGTGGACCCAAGCTCTGGACGAGGGAGTTGCAGTAGATATTATATATTGCGATTTCATGAAAAAGGAGTGGGAGGGGTGTGGAGTGTATTTAGGGATGAAATGGGTGGGAGTGTTTTTATGACTTTCCCTTTTTGGCTACCTCCCTTGGAAGGGGGGAAAAAGCCTTGGTATATGTATGTATGTATGATTTTATGAAAGCTTTTGACAAAGTACCTCATAGAAGACTTATTGAGAAAGTGAAAAGCTATAATATAGGCACAGTATTTTCAGATTGGATTGAGGCCTTCCTGAGCTCTAGAAAGCAGTGTGTGGTAGTTAACAGACAAATGTCAGAGTGGCACAACGTAATGAGTGGAGTCCCCCAAGGGTCAGTATTGGGACCATTGCTATTTGTCTTATATATAAACGATCTACCAGATGTAATAAAAAATGATAGTCAATTGTATTTGTATGCCGATGACACAAAGATGTATAGACAAATCAAGAAAAACGATGATACTAAGTTTTTCCAAGAGGACATCATCTGTATGAGGCAGTGGTCTGACCAGTGGTCATTGAGTTTTCATCCAAAGAAATGTAAATCTATGAGAATTGGCAGATCTGAAGTGCCCCATGGAAATTACTATATGAAAGAGCAGATATTAGAAGTTGGACATGAAAAAGATCTTGGAGTCATAATTGATAATAGGTTAAACTTTTCCGAGTACATAAATATGAAAATAAATATGGCTAACAAGATAACAGGACTTATCAGAACATTTGTATATTTGGATGAGGTGATATTCAAGCAATTATATGTGGCACTGGTCAGACCACACCTAGAGTATGCAAATCAAACATGGGCCCCATACCTGGTGAAGGACATAGAGGCTATAGAAAATGTACAGAGGAGAGCCACCAAATTAGTTCCAACACTGAAGAACCTAAGTTACGAAGAGCGCCTCAGGAAATTTAAGATACCCACACTGGCTTACAGACGGGAGAGGGGAGACATGTTGGAAATGTTCAAAATCCTGTCCGGGGGGTATGATACGGAAGTATGTCAAGGACTGTTCATGTTAAGAGATAGCGATAGAACAAGAGGTCACTCCAAGAGGATTTATAAGAAAAGAACGAGACTGGAAAAAAAAAGAAATGAATTTCAATTTGTAATAGATGTGGTTTAACAATTGGAACATGCTGCCACAAATTTGTTGTTTGACTTCACAGTCTATTTGGAAAATTTGAAAACATATAAGATAAGGCATGGAGGGAATGCAAGATTAAATTATTTTATAA
>NW_027467475.1:482500-487372 GCF_046742065.1 Oratosquilla oratoria | reverse complement strand
AATAGTAAAGGAGACTACAAGAGACCATAAGGCCTACACTAGGCAGTTCCAAGTCCATCAACACCTTTCTTTCCCATCCATGAAGTTATCTAACCTTCTTTTAAAACAACTAATAGTTTCAGGGCTCACTAATTACACGGTTACTAAGTCTATTCCAGTCGTTCATCACAGTTAGTAAACTAATTCCTGCCTATCTCTCCTAATCTAAATATGTTAGTTTAAATTAATTTCTACAAATCCTCCTACTGTTTTAATACGATGACTATGTCTGCATCATCCTTCTTGAGGCCAGGTATCGTATCTCTCTTTCTCTTTTGTAAATACCGAGAGAAAACAATCTTTTAAACGTCTCGTTTCATTTTTTTTTTCTCAATTTATCAAGATATCCTTGTCAGATTTAACTGAGCTTATTTTTTCCACTAGTCTGGTAATCTTAATTTTGTATTTCCACTTTGAGTTGTGCTCTTCTATCCAGTCTTCCAATTGAACTATACCTACTCATAGTCCTAAGAAATAAAGCTAGATAGCTAGACAGACATACAGTCAGATAGGCAAAGACAGAAAGACAGACAGTCAGACAGGCAATCAGTCAGTAAGGCAGACAGAAAGAGACAGACACAGAAAGAAAGACAGACAGCAGGCAGGCGGACAGGAAGACAGACAGAGACAAGCAGGCAGACAGGCAGGCAGGCAGGCAGACATGGATATAGACAGATTTAGATATATAGTTAGATATAGATATAGATAGACAATCAGTCATGGAAATGAATTACGTTAGATATAACAATGCACTTCAGTTGTATGGTTCCCAACGTGATTCTCATAAACCAACATTCAGATATCAATATTTCAGAGTCGCCCGGATTTCACTAAAGGGCTCGTTATCGGTATGTGGGACCATTTGTGAATCCAGTTCTCACCCTTCAGGACCCCTCAGGACAGAAGGACCACTCAGGAAGCAGGACACCCCAGGACCGCAGGACACCCAGGACCGCAGGACACCCCAGAACCGCAGGACCCCTCAGGACCGCAGAACACCCCAAAACCGCAGGACCCCCCAAAACCGCAGGACCCCTCAGGACCGCAGGACCCCCAGGACCGCAAGACACCCTAGGACCGCAGGACCCCCAGGACCGCAGGACCCCCCAGGACCGCAGGACCCCCCAGGACCGCAGGACCCATCCGGACCGCAGGACCCACCAGGACCGCAGGACACCCCAGTACCGCAGGACACCGCAGGACCGCAGGACACCCCAGAACCGCAGGACCCCTCAGGACCGCAGGACCCCTCAGGACCGCAGAACACCCCAGAACCGCAGGACCCCCCAGGACCGCAGGACCCCCCAGGACCGCAGGACCCCCAAGACCGCAGGACACCCTAGGACCGCAGGCCCCCCAAGACCACAGGACCCCCCAGGACCGCAGGACCCCCCCAAGACCACAGGACCCCTCAGGACTGCAGGAACCCCCAGGACCGCAGGACCCCTCAGGACCGCAGGACACCCCAGGACCGCAGGACACCCCAGGACCCCCCAGGACCGCAGGACCCCCCGGACCGCAGGACCCCTCAGGACCGCAGGACACCCCAGGACCGCAGGACCCCCCAGGACCGCAGGACCCCTCAGGACCGCAAGACCCCCAGGACCGCAGGACCCCCCAGGACCCCAGGACCCCCAAGGACCGCAGGACCCCCAAAGACCGCAGGACACCCCAGGACCGCAGGACCCCCCAGGACCGCAGGACCCCCCCAGGACCGCAGGACACCCCAGGACCGCAGGACACCCCAGGACCGCAGGACACCCCAGAACAGCAGGACCCCTCAGGACCGCAGAACACCCCAGAACCGCAGGACCCCCCAGGACCGCAGGACACCCCAGGACCGCAGGACACCCAGGACCGCAGGACACCCCAGAACTGCAGGCCCCCCAGAACCACAGGACCCCCCAGGACCGAAGGACCTCCCAGGACCGCAGGACCCCTCAGGACCGCAGGACCACCATGACCGCAGGACACCCCAGGACCGCAGGACACCTCAGGAACGCAGGACACCCCAGAACCGCAGGACCCCTCAGGACCGCAGAACCCCTCAGGACCGCAGAACACCCAAGAACCGCAGGACCCCTCAGGACCGCAGGACCCCCCAGGACCGCAGGACCCCCAGGCCCACAGGACCCCCCAGGACCGCAGGACACCCCAGGACCGCAGGACCCCTCAAAACCGTAGGACCCCCAGGACCGCATGACCCCTCAGGACCGCAGGACACCCCAGGACCGCAGGACACCCCAGGACCCCCAGGACCGCAGGATCCCCAGGACCGCAGGACAACCCAGGACCGTAGAACCCTCCAGGACAGCAGGACCCCTCAGGACCGCAGGACCCCCAGGACCGCAGGACCCCTCAGGACCGCAGGACACCCCAGGACCGCAGGACCCCCCAGGACCGCAGGACCTTACAGGACCGCAGGACCCCCCAGGACCGCAGGACCCCTCAGGACCCCAGGACCCCCAAGGACCGCAGGACCCCCAAAGACCGCAGGACACCCCAGGACCGCAGGACCTTCCAGGACCGCAGGACCCCCCCAGGACCGCAGGACACCCCAGGACCGCAGGACACCCCAGGACCGCAGGACACCCCAGAACAGCAGGACCCCTCAGGACCGCAGAACACCCCAGAACCGCAGGACCCCCCAGGACCGCAGGACACCCCAGGACCGCAGGACACCCAGGACCGCAGGACACCCCAGAACTGCAGGCCCCCCAGAACCACAGGACCCCCCAGGACCGCAGGACCTCCCAGGACCGCAGGACCCCTCAGGACCGCAGGACCACCAGGACCGCAGGACACCCCAGGACAGCAGGACACCTCAGGAACGCAGGACACCCCAGAACCGCAGGACCCCTCAGGACCACAGAACCCCTCAGGACCGCAGAACACCCAAGAACCGCAGGACCCCTCAGGACCGCAGGACCCCCCAGGACCGCAGGACCCCCAGGCCCACAGGACCCCCCAGGACCGCAGGACACCCCAGGACCGCAGGACCCCTCAAAACCGTAGGACCCCCAGGACCGCAAGACCCCTCAGGACCGCAGGACACCCCAGGACCGCAGGACACCCCAGGAGCCCCCAGGACCGCAGGACCCCCCAGAACCGCAGGACCCCCAGGACCGCAGGACCCCTCAGGACCGCAGGACCCCTCAGGACCGCAGGACCCCCCAGGACCGCAGGACCCCCAGGCCCACAGGACCCCCCAGGACCGCAGGACACCCCAGGACCGCAGGACCCCTCAAAACCGTAGGACCCCCAGGACCGCAAGACCCCTCAGGACCGCAGGACACCCCAGGACCGCAGGACACCCCAGGAGCCCCCAGGACCGCAGGACCCCCCAGAACCGCAGGACCCCCAGGACCGCAGGACCCCTCAGGACCGCAGGACCCCTCAGGACCGCAGGACCCCCCAGGACCGCAGGACCCCCAGGACCGCAGGACCCCCAAGGACCGCAGGACCCCCAAGAACCGCAGGACCCCTCAGGACCGCAGGACCCACCAGGACCGCAGGACACCCCAGGACCGCAGGACCCCCCCAGGACCGCAGGACCCCCAAGAACCGCAGGACCCCCCACGACTGCAGGACCCCCCAGGACCGCAGGACACCCAAGGACCGCAGGACACCCCAGGACCGCAGGACACCCCAGAACCGCAGGACCCCTCAGGACCGCAAGACCCCCCAGAACCGCAGGACCCCCAGGACCGCAGGACCCCCCAGGACCACAGGACCCCCCCCCCCAGAACCGCAGGACCCCCCATGACCGCAGGATCCCTCAGGACCGCAGGACCCACCAGGACCGCAGGACCCCTCAGGACCGCAGGACCCCTCAGGACCGCAGGACCCCTCAGGACCGCAGGACCCCTCAGGACCACAGGACCCCTCAGGACCGCAGGAACCCTCAGGACCGCACGACCCCTCAGGACCGCAGGACCCCTCAGGACCGCAGGATCCCATCAGGACCGCACGACCCCTCAGGACCGCAGAACAACTCCTCAGTATGACCTTTCAGGATGACCCTTTAGGATGACCCTTCAGGACGACCCATCAGGACGACCCTTTAGGACCATCCTTCAGGATGACCCTTCAGGAGACAACCTTGCAGGACAACTCTTCAGAATGACCCTTTAAGATGACCCTTCAGGACGAGCCTTCAGGAATACCCCTCAGGACGACCCTTCAGGATGACCATTCAGTAGTACCCTTCAAGACCACCCTTCAGGACGACCTTTCAGGTTGACCCTTCAGGATGACCCTTCAGGACGACTCTTCAGGAAGACCCTTCAGGACGACCCTTCATGAGGACCCTTTAGGATGACCCTTTAGGATGAACCTTCAGAACGACCCTTCAGGATGGCCTTTAGGGATGACCCTTCAGGATGACCTTTCAGGACGACTCTTCTGGACAACCTTTCAGGATGACCCTTCAGTACGACTCTTCAGGATGACCCCTAAGGACGACCCTTCAGGAATACCCTTTAGGATGACCTTCCAGGACGACCCTTCAGGATGACCCTTCAGGATGACCCTTCAGGACGACCTTTCTGGACAACCCTTTAGAATGACCCTTCAGGATCACCATTCATGACGACCCTTTAAGATGAACCTTCAGGATGACCCTTCAGGACGAACCTTCACGAATACCCTTCAGGACGACCCTTCAGGATGACCATTCAGTAGTACCCTTCAGGACCACACTTCAGGATGACCCTTCATGATGACCATTCAGGACGACCCTTCAGGATGACCCTTCAAGTCGACCCTTCATGATTACCCTTCAGGATGACCCTTCAGGACGACTCTTCAGGAAGACCCTTGAAGACGACCTTC